>NW_022145605.1:4265591-4455591 GCF_000002235.5 Strongylocentrotus purpuratus
TAATGGTGCTAGGTTAGGTTTTCACTGACTGTGAGATGGTGACCTGTGAATGATGAGCCTACTGGGCACTACCCCTTAAATTGTGGGCGAACGGCACGCCCAGTCATGTGCTAGTTTTCTTTCATTTTAAGATATTATTATTATTTTTTTTTGGGGGGGGGGAGGAATTTATGGTGCTAGGTTAGGTTATACCTAGCTGGGAGATGTTGACCTGTGAATTATGATCCTACTGGGCAGTTATGTTGTTGTTTGGTATTATCGGCGTTTAATATTTTTTGAAGAATATTTACGCCTTTTTTTTCTTTTTTTTTTACTATTTGTAAATTCGTTCTCTTCTAAATCATTGTTTTTTTTTATAATATAATCCCAGATCCACTGGTCCATGTGCTAGTTTTCTTTCATTTAAAAATAACTTCTTTCTTCTTTTTTTTTGGGGGGGGGGGGGGAGGGGGGGGGGGTATTAATGGTGTTAGACTAGGTTTTCAATGACTGGGAGATGGTGACCTGTGAATGATGAGCCTACTGGGCACTGCCCCTTAAATTGTGGGCGAACGGCACGCCCAGTCATGTGCTAGTTTTTTTTCATTTTAAAATATTACTACTTTTTTTTTCTTTTCTTTTTTTTTTGGGGGGGGGAGGAATTTATGGTGCTAGGTTAGGTTATACCTAGCTGGGAGATGTTGACCTGTGAATTATGATCCTACTGGGCAGTTATGTTGTTGTTTGGTATTATCGGCGTTTAATATTTTTTAAAGAATATTTACGCCTTTTTTTCTTCTTTTTTTTACTATTTGTAAATTCGTTCTCTTCTAAATCATTGTTTTTTTTTATAATATAATCCCAGATCCACTGGTCCATGTGCTAGTTTTCTTTCATTTTAAGATAAAACTTCTTTCTTCTTTTTTTTTTTTTTGGGGGGGGGGTATTAATGGCATTAGGTTAGGTTTTCACTGACTGGGAGATGGTGACCTGTGAATGATGAGCCTACTGGGCACTGCCCCTTAAATTGTGGGCGAACGGCACGCCCAGTCATGTGCTAGTTTTCTTTCATTTTAAAATATTACTTCCTTTTTTTTGGGGGGGGGGGGGTAATCATGGTGCTATGTTAGGTCTTCACTGGCTGGGAGATGGTGACCTGTGAATTATGAGCCTACTGGGCAGTCATGTTGTTGTTTGGTATTATCGGCGTTTAATATTTTTTAAAGAATATTTACGCCTTTTTTTTCTTCTTTTTTTTACTATTTGTAAATTCGTTCTCTTCTAAATCATTGTTTTTTTTATAATATAATCCCAGATCCACTGGTCCATGTGCTAGTTTTCTTTCATTTTAAAAATAACTTCTTTCTTCTTTTTTTTTGGGGGGGGGGGAGGGGGGGGGGTATTAATGGTGTTAGACTAGGTTTTCAATGACTGGGAGATGGTGACCTGTGAATGATGAGCCTACTGGGCACTGCCCCTTAAATTGTGGGCGAACGGCACGCCCAGTCATGTGCTAGTTTTTTTTCATTTTAAAATATTACTACTTTTTTTTTTTTTTGGGGGGGGGGGGGGGTAGTAATGGTGCTAGGTTAGGTTTTCACTGACTGGGAGATGGTGACCTGTGAATGATGAGCCTACTGGGCACTACCCCTTAAATTGTGGGCGAACGGCACGCCCAGTCATGTGCTAGTTTTCTTTCATTTTAAGATATTATTTTTTTTTTTTTTTTGGGGGGGGGGGGAGGAATTTATGGTGCTAGGTTAGGTTATACCTAGCTGGGAGATGTTGACCTGTGAATTATGATCCTACTGGGCAGTTATGTTGTTGTTTGGTATAATCGGCGTTTAATATTTTTTAAAGAATATTTACGCCTTTTTTTTTCTTTTTTTTTTTTACTATTTGTAAATTCGTTCTCTTCTAAATCATTGTTTTTTTTTATAATATAATCCCAGATCCACTGGTCCATGTGCTAGTTTTCTTTCATTTTAAAAATAACTTCTTTCTTCTTTTTTTTTGGGGGGGGGGAGGGGGGGGGTATTAATGGTGTTAGACTAGGTTTTCAATGACTGGGAGATGGTGACCTGTGAATGATGAGCCTACTGGGCACTGCCCCTTAAATTGTGGGCGAACGGCACGCCCAGTCATGTGCTAGTTTTTTTCATTTTAAAATATTACTACTTTTTTTTTTCTTTTTTTTTTTGGGGGGGGGAGGAATTTATGGTGCTAGGTTAGGTTATACCTAGCTGGGAGATGTTGACCTGTGAATTATGATCCTACTGGGCAGTTATGTTGTTGTTTGGTATTATCGGCGTTTAATATTTTTTAAAGAATATTTACGCCTTTTTTTTCTTCTTTTTTTACTATTTGTAAATTCGTTCTCTTCTAAATCATTGTTTTTTTTTATAATATAATCCCAGATCCACTGGTCCATGTGCTAGTTTTCTTTCATTTTAAGATAAAACTTCTTTCTTTTTTTTTTTTTTCTTTTTTTTGGGGGGGTATTAATGGCATTAGGTTAGGTTTTCACTGACTGGGAGATGGTGACCTGTGAATGATGAGCCTACTGGGCACTACCCCTTAAATTGTGGGCGAACGGCACGCCCAGTCATGTGCTAGTTTTCTTTCATTTTAAAATATTACTTCCTTTTTTTTGGGGGGGGGGGGGGGTAATCATGGTGCTATGTTAGGTCTTCACTGGCTGGGAGATGGTGACCTGTGAATTATGAGCCTACTGGGCAGTCATGTTGTTGTTTGGTATTATCGGCGTTTAATATTTTTTAAAGAATATTTACGCCTTTTTTTTCTTCTTTTTTTTACTATTTGTAAATTCGTTCTCTTCTAAATCATTGTTTTTTTTATAATATAATCCCAGATCCACTGGTCCATGTGCTAGTTTTCTTTCATTTTAAAAATAACTTCTTTCTTCTTTTTTTTTGGGGGGGGGGGGAGGGGGGGGGGTATTAATGGTGTTAGACTAGGTTTTCAATGACTGGGAGATGGTGACCTGTGAATGATGAGCCTACTGGGCACTGCCCCTTAAATTGTGGGCGAACGGCACGCCCAGTCATGTGCTAGTTTTTTTTCATTTTAAAATATTACTACTTTTTTTTTTTTTTTTTGGGGGGGGGGGGGGGTAGTAATGGTGCTAGGTTAGGTTTTCACTGACTGGGAGATGGTGACCTGTGAATGATGAGCCTACTGGGCACTACCCCTTAAATTGTGGGCGAACGGCACGCCCAGTCATGTGCTAGTTTTCTTTCATTTTAAGATATTATTTTTTTTTTGGGGGGGGGGAGGAATTTATGGTGCTAGGTTAGGTTATACCTAGCTGGGAGATGTTGACCTGTGAATTATGATCCTACTGGGCAGTTATGTTGTTGTTTGGTATAATCGGCGTTTAATATTTTTTAAAGAATATTTACGCCTTTTTTTCTTTTTTTTTTACTATTTGTAAATTCGTTCTCTTCTAAATCATTGTTTTTTTTTATAATATAATCCCAGATCCACTGGTCCATGTGCTAGTTTTCTTTCATTTTAAAAATAACTTCTTTCTTCTTTTTTTTGGGGGGGGGGAGGGGGGGGGTATTAATGGTGTTAGACTAGGTCTTCAATGACTGGGAGATGGTGACCTGTGAATGATGAGCCTACTGGGCACTGCCCCTTAAATTGTGGGCGAACGGCACGCCCAGTCATGTGCTAGTTTTTGTTCATTTTAAAATATTACTACTTTTTTTTCTTCTTTTTTTTTTTTGGGGGGGGGGGGTAGGTAGTAATGGTGCTAGGTTAGGTTTTCACTGACTGGGAGATGGTGACCTGTGAATGATGAGCCTACTGGGCACTACCCCTTAAATTGTGGGCGAACGGCACGCCCAGTCATGTGCTAGTTTTCTTTCATTTTAAGATATTTTTTTTTTTTTTTTGGGGGGGGGGAGGAATTTATGGTGCTAGGTTAGGTTATACCTAGCTGGGAGATGTTGACCTGTGAATTATGATCCTACTGGGCAGTTATGTTGTTGTTTGGTATTATCGGCGTTTAATATTTTTTAAAGAATATTTACGCCTTTTTTTTTTTTTTTTTACTATTTGTAAATTCGTTCTCTTCTAAATCATTGTTTTTTTTTTATAATATAATCCCAGATCCACTGGTCCATGTGCTAGTTTTCTTTCATTTTAAAAATAGCTTCTTCTTCTTTTTTTTTTGGGGGGGGAGGGGGGGGGGTATTAATGGTGTTAGACTAGGTTTTCAATGACTGGGAGATGGTGACCTGTGAATGATGAGCCTACTGGGCACTGCCCTTAAATTGTGGGCGAACGGCACGCCCAGTCATGTGCTAGTTTTTTCATTTTAAAATATTACTACTTTTTTCTTCTTTTTTTTTGGGGGGGGGGGTAGTAATGGTGCTAGGCTAGGTTTTCACTGACTGGGAGATGGTGACCTGTGAATGATGAGCCTACTGGGCACTGCCCCTTAAATTGTGGGCGAACGGCACGCCCAGTCATGTGCTAGTTTTCTTTCATTTTAAGATATTACTTCTTTTTTTTTTTGGGGGGGGGGGAGGAATTTATGGTGCTAGGTTAGGTTATACCTAGCTGGGAGATGTTGACCTGTGAATCATGATCCTACTGGGCAGTTATGTTGTTGTTGTTGTTGTTTGGTATTATCGGCGTTTCATTCTCTTTTAGAATATTTACGCCTTTCATTTTTTTTTTTTTTTTTTTTTTTTTTTACTTTTATTAAATTCGTACTCTTCTAAATAAATTTTTTTTTGTTGATAATATAATCTCAGATCCACTGGTCCATGTGCTAGTTTTCTTTCAATGTAAGATATATATTGGCTGGGAGATGGTGACCTGTGAATGATGAGCCTACTGGGCAGTCATGATGTTGTTGTTTTGTTTTATCGGCGTTTCATTCTTTTTTAGAATATTAACGCCTTTCATTTTTTTTTCTATTTGTAAATTCGTACTCTTCTTAATCATTGTTTTTTTTTAATAATATAATCTTAGATCCACTGGTCCTTTCATTTTAAAGATAATACATTTTTTTTTTTTTTTTTTTTTTTTTGGGGGGGGGTAATCATGGTGCTAGGTTAGGTTTTCACTGGCTGGGAGATGGTGACCTGTGAATGATGAGCCTACTGGGCAGTCATGTTGTGTTTTTTTTTGTTGGTACCATCGGCGTTTCATTCTTTTTTAGGATATTTACGTCCTTCATTTTTTTTTTTTTTTTTTTTTTTTTTTTTTTACTATTTGTAAATTCGTACTCTTCTAAATCATTGTTTTTTTTAATAATATAATCTCAGATCCACTGGTCCATGTGCTAGTCTTTTATATTTTAAATTATTACATTTTTTAAATTTTTTATTGGGGGGAGTATTAATGGTACTAGGTTAGGTCTTCACTGGCTTGGAGATGGTGACCTGTGAATAATGAGCCTACTGGGCACTGCCCCTTAAATTGTGGGCGAACGGCACGCCCAGTCATGTGCTAGTTTTCTTTCATTTTAAGATATTACTTTTTTTCTTTTTTCTTTTTTTTTTTTTTTGGGGGGGGGGGGGTAATCATGGTGCTATGTTAGGTCTTCATTGGCTGGGAGATGGTGACCTGTGAATTATGAGCCTACTGGGCACTGCCCCTTAAATTGTTGGCGAACGGCACGCCCAGTCATGTTTTTTTTTTTTTTTTTTTTTTGTATTATCGGCGTTTTATTCTTTTTTGTTTGTTTACTATTTTCTAAATTCGTACTCTTCTAAAATAACTAGTCCATGTGCTAGTTTTCTTTTATTTTAAGAAATTACTTTTTTTTTGGAGGGGGGAGGAATTCATGGTGCTAGGTTAGGTAATTACTAGCTGGGAGATGGTGACCTGTGAATTATGAGCCTACTGGGCACTTTCCCTTAAATTGTAGGCTAACGGCACGCCTTGTCAGTTGCTAGTTTTCTTTTCGTTAAATTGTAACTGTTTTTGGATTTCCATGGTGTTAGTCATTACTGGCCTTGAACTGGTGACCTGTAAATGAATTATGATTTCCCTTTGATTCTTGTTTGTAAGTTTATACAAATTACTTCTAGGGTCTGACTGACATGAGCGCTATACAAAAACCCATGATTGTCATTACTATTATTATTATTATTATTATTATTATTATTATTATTATATTAATGCCAGATTCAAATCAATTTTTATTATTTTATTGTTTGATATATAATTTAATACAGTGCTGTAAAATGAAGCCAATAGAAATCTGTGTGAATGAGAACCAAATTTGGAAAGATTTTCACTTGACTTTCACCCAGGAATGTTAGAGACCCGTTCCATACCCCATCTTCATCTTAACAAAACTGAAAAGGGTCTGCATAAGTGTTGGGATCTTCGTTCTTCTCAAAAAATTGATTTCAGAATTTGTTTTCATTTACTAAAAGTGAGTGTTTTAGCATGTTCAGCTATAGTATTTTGTCAGTTTCACAAGAAATCATTATCTCTTTATCGTCATAGTTGTAAGTTTTACTCTTAATTATTTTCTCGTTTGAATACTGTATATCAGATTGAAAACAAGAATTATTCACTCTTACTCGCTCTAATTTTATTTTTAAATTATGACTTCATTTAGATTTATTTTTTGTCTGAATAATGTATCATAACTGTGGCATCACTATTCATATTTAATCAGGAATAATGCACATCTTTGTATTTCTTGTATTCAATATTATTTTATTTGAATTGATAGGGTCTTTATTATTCCTGTAAATTTTCTATTAGAATATCCCGTATTTGTTCCTATTTACCTAGTTTTATGTTAGGTCTATATCAGATTCATAAGAATTTAATTCCCTTCCCTATTTTTATTTTAAAATGCTGCTATGTGTATACTGATGAGCTTATTTTAAAACTGAACATCAGATTCCCTTCTAAACAATTATTTTGTATAGCTCAGGACATGGATTAAAAGCCCATGACAGGAACTGCAGTGCTTTTTCAAAAGGCTGGGAAAAGTACATGCAAACGGGCTATTTATGTTATTGTTGCATTTATAGTAGGGGTGAGAGTAGGAATGCAGTCTCACCTCCCCTTTGGTTCCATAGGCTGTCTGTCTCTTGCTCCATCAGTCGCATGTTGTCGCATTGGCCGTAGTCTTTTTATTTCATAATATACATTTGCTTATTGAAGGCTTCATAATATAAAAGCGATGCAATATTTCAACTTCCAACACAATCGGAACTATAGGGAATGCATGAACATTGCAATGACATAATCTGAACAAGATTTCTATTAGTCAGGTGGCTTAGCGTCAAATTTATCAATTATCGTTATTTGCCGGATAAAAGCGCCATTTTTTGTACAGGGCTTCCTTAGGACCTAGTGAACGATTTTAGCCTAGGAGCCCTAGGTAAAAAAAAATAATTTAAAGGTGTGGGGGCGTTGGCGTCATCCCGAGCCCCTAAATAATATATAAAGTAAAATAAAATTGATTTTTTTTTTTTTTTTTTTTTTTTTTTTGTAGTACGAATGCAATTTTTGTTACAGGGCTATTTAGGACCTTCTGAACGATTTTAGGGTTGGAGCCCTCTCCAAACATTCGTATAGGTGTGATTTGGGGGCGGGGCGTCGTACCGGAGCCCCCATATTATATATCGTGTACGGTCACATTGGTTTGTGGTAAAACAACAGCCTGTTTTGTACAGGGTTTCCTTAGGACCTATTGAAAGATAATAGGGTAGGACCACTTGGCAACAATTTCATATAAGGGTGTGGGTGCGGGGGCATCGCCCCGGAGCCCCTAAATAATATTGAAGGTAAAATAACATGGATTTTTTTCTTCTTGTACGAATACAATTTCTGGTACAGGCCTTTTTAGGACATACCGAACGATGCTAGGATTTGAGCCCCCAACAAAACAATTATATATAGGTGTGATTTGGTTCTTACATGATATATAATATGGAGGCTCCCGTACGACGCCCCGCGCCCAAATCACACATATATAAATGTTTTGAAATTATTCCTATTATCCATTTAAGACATTGATAAGTAGACATAAGACAAAACCCAATGTCTTAATTGTATTACATTAGTCTTAATGATTTTGAATTTCGATTTAATCATTTGAATATTTTCTTTAATAGTACAATCCAGCAGATTAACAGCAAGCTCTTTTCTCATTGTCTATGAATTGTACAATTTTGGGCTCATTACCTACTGTTTTCGAACACTGTACAACATATTGAAAGGAACGACCATATCTCTATTATTGTTTATAGTTGAGGCTTTTAAATGTAAGATTTCCTTGTTTATTGCACATCATATTCAAATCAAAAGATGCCCCCACCTCTCTCTCTCTCTCTCTCTCTCTCTCCCTCTCTCTCTCTCTCTCTCTCTCTCTCTCTCTCTCTATAAATGTCTCCTCTCTCCTCTCTCTCTGTCCATTACACTATAATTACACTTATAGAAGTATATATACTTTAAACTGTTATTTAGGTTTCAGATTAAGTAATAGCCCCCTCCCCCTGTTTTCCTCTTACTCTTTGTAATCTAGGACTTTTAAATCTAGATATTATATTTTAAAACTTTCCTATACATGTAGATTCCATCACAATTATGGCAAGATTGCTAGTACCCCAATGCATGGACTATTTTTGACTCATTAACATCGATTTCCTGTTGAATATTTATATTATATTCACAGCACCAACCCCATCTATTTTCCTTTTATTTCTTTGTAATTATAACTCAAATGTCTCGAATTTTTCTATTTTTTTATTTAGTTACTACATATTTTCTTTATATTTGGGACGTGTATATTTCTCGTCGATACTCAATCCAATATATCTGGAATATGTTTAAAGCATAGCCTTTTCAGTTCCATACATACATACAAATGTATCTTACCAGTACGTTATTGCCTAAAGCGATTCAAGTAGTTAATGATGAACAGACAAAACAAATAAAGAAGAAAATACTTTAAAAATCAGTAATCAAATATAGATTTATGCTAGAGCAACCTGCATATTCCTATTGAAAAGAGAACCATTTTGTTCACAGTACACGTTGCATTATTAATGAAAATAGGTAACAGTTCCTGCCACAATCACCATATCGTAAGATAATCTCTAGCTCTGACATAATTGTGCATTAAGCCAGTTCACAGTTGCAGTCTGAGCATGAGCAGATAAAGGTCTTACAGAACAAATTATGAAATACACGAGACGAAATACTGGATAGTTGCTCATGAAAGCTATGTAGTCATTATTCATTCATGCACAAGCAGTGCACTCCATGATACACAGGTGAAAATATCTTTGAAAAGGCGAAACAAATATGTAGCACCTCCATCGCTGTAGGATTGAATATTTCAACATGTACAAAGGGGACCTCTTCATGTTTTGAAGATCTATGGATATTCGGGGTCGTTTCAGACTTATTGTATTAACCATGAACTAGTCTATTCGGTCACATGGCTGGGACATTTATTGTTTAATAAACCGTTTTGAAATAATCAAAAAAGTGTAAACAAGGCATGAAATTATTAAACCAGAATGATGAGATTGTTTTTAATATGTGATGTTATTTCATGATCACCTCGATAATTATGGCTTATATTTTCCATGTATTCTTTCATTCTATAGTGTAATATTTGTAAATGTATGGTAACTATAGTATCAGTGCCATTATATAACTGAACATTTTTTCTTACTATTGTAGCAGTAATGCAAAATTCTAGAAATTGATATTCATATGTATGCATTTGTAAAGTTCTTTTGCTAAGGCTATGCAAAGTACATTGAAATGTAAAATGTTCTATATGAATGTACGAATTTTCTTATTGTACGAAATGTCTTCTTTGTCTTGCATCTAAAGCTTAATCAGTTGATTTTTTAATTATTATTAAGCATCCTACTTGCAATGTTTAAGCAGAGAATTCCAGATAGAGGAATTTAAGGAAAATGAAAAATCACTAATCTGAGAAATTCCATCTCGGGAACGAAGATAGAATTTATTCTTAGTCACTTGTTGCTTATGAGTCTCAGCACAACAATATGGAATTATACATGGAAGAACTGTTGTTGAATTACACACAAAAAACATTTCAAAAACTTTCTTTGTTTCAGCAGGTAATTTAATCCTGAATATGTAATAGGGTGTATGAACCCAGACGTGGGTGAGTAAACTCTTTTGCATCAGCAACTTATTTTTCATTTCCAGACGTGGAAGTGTTAATTAAGTTGGGTAATAAAACCATTACAAAAAATTATAAAATTGTGCATCATTGAGCATCATTGAGCCATGCTTTAATTCCTAGTATTGTGAGAGAACTAGAAATAAAACCAGCAACACAATATATTCCTGGCATGAAAAGTTTTATTGTACCTAGCAAGTGGGAAATTCAGTATGTCTGTTACATCTCATAAATATAGAAATAATACATTTTGTATCATCAATTTGTATATCATATATTCCAGTATTTGCTGTTGTACAAAAACTGCTCAGATGTCTGATACGGTTAATAATTAATATTGTGAACCAAGTTGGAGCACTATTTAAGTTATCATACTTTCTGTTCTCCACTGGTTGTCATACTAGTTATCATGCTATACTTGTTACCATAATGTAGATTGATACTTAAAAAGCTGAATCCCTTGTTGTGAAAGAGCTTTGTCACTGTTAATTGTGAATATGAAATGATTAAAAGGCAACAAAAGTTTCCTGTTTATGTATACATGTATTTATATCTTTAAAGGGATGATTGCCATACCTGATATTGTATTAACGACACTTCTAATGTGCCATAGTATGTTGGGAACTCTTCTATCCCATATCATTCTATAATTGTTAGTAAAAACCATGCTGTAATATAATGTGATTATAGGTCCCCACATTCTCCTGTTAACAGATCCAGGAGCCCTCATTTCGATGAGGATGGAGGCTCTTGAAGCCTGGCATAAGCCTGCTTGTTAGCTTGGCTTGGTGTATGTACCATATTCATGGATGCATACGTGTGTACCACTGGTGAGTTAGGAACTGTCACAAGCGTAGCTATATCGCAAATTGCATTCGTTCTTTTAACCATGCCATACAATTTCACGTTCCCACTAAGCAGTCTCATCTGCTTCATCTTGCGGTTTATACCGGGAGATATAACAGGCAAGGTGCCTGTCCATATAACTGGCAATTTTGTAGCTCCTTGTTTGTTCATCTCAAAACAGATTTTTGCACTATAATGGTGATCATCAGATGGTATAATACCATAGTGTCTACACATCTGCGATGTTTGTAAACATTGTACAGAAATATGATGTATGAGGAACGTGGTTATATAATGGCTAAAAGCTTTCATGAATAATATTTGTTGGTCTCCATGGTTAAAAGAATGTATGACTGGTATAGTGCCATCCACTGTATATTTATAGGAGAGAGTATAGGTTTTTTTTGGTAGACAGTTTCTTACCATACAACAATGTTTGTCGTATTGGTAATGAATATTCTACTATTACAACACATGTTTATGTTCAAGATGTGATTTAAAGATGTTAGCAGGATATGTGGGAGAGGGGAATAGGAGAAATGTATAGTGTTTCCTCAAATTGGTTTATATGTTTTTATCAAGTCAGTCCCCCTCTCTCACTTTACGACAACGAAACTGATGTTTTTTACATAACGATGAAGATACATTAATCTTGTAGCACATACCAGCTTGGTGCAGCCAGGCAAGGTATGTAGCCTGTTCTTCTGCACTTTTTCCCCCAACTGGTTTTTGGTGGTTTAGGATAGAAATATCCTTATCGTTTGCATACAGTGGATGGTTTAGCATTGAAATACCTGCACCTTTTTTCAATCATTTTTTTTTAATTGCTTAACACAGGTGGCAAGCAAGGTATACTGGGATTCTCTTTTGGAATTATAGTGCCTTTGCCCTTAGAGGGCTGGGGCGTTCGGTCATAACAACATTTAAACAAAAAAAATTAATTGAAGGGGGTGAGGATGGGAGAACGGAGCCCCTTCTAGTTGAGCTAAACAAAAGGAATTAGAGGACAGTGGTAGGGAATACCCCCATCCTGAGTCAATGGATGATAACAAAGGTAAAATGTGTCTGAATTTACCCCTCCCCTGCATAACCATCATTAAACACAACAGATAGGGAGGAGCTTCAATCAATTGCTCCTCTTATTATCTGTTGAAAGCTAGAAGGGGAGGGGAAACGCAGAACATCATCTTCAAATGGGTCCCTCCCCTGCATACCCATGTATACATACAGATAGGGAAGAGCTTCAATCAATTGCTCCTCTCATTATCTGTTGAAAGCTAGAAGGGGAGGGGAAAACGCAGAACATCATCTTCGAATGGGTCCCTCCCCTGCATACCCATGCATATATACAGTGACAGGGAGGAGCCTAGCTAGTGGCATATATAAGCAGTGCTCCTACAATGATGGGCTCCTCCAATTATTACACTATGGGGGAGGGGCAACAAAGTACCTATTCCCAAATATGCCACCTTCGACTCATGTGGGAGGGGCAAATACTCACATGAGGAGTATCATCACCTTCCCCCATCATATACCCCCTTCTAATTCAATCAATAGATAAATCCTCATCAAAGTCGGTTGATGGTACAAGAATTCGATTTTGAGTTCCACAATCTTAAGGATTATTTCCAATTGGTACTAGGATGATGTTTATTTGATTGGGCTTAATGATGGTCATTCTGTCCAACAGTCATCCAACATCTGTACTATTGCATGATAGTGTAGTTATCTATCAAGGTAAATCTACTTGCCACCTGTAACCATGGTAACTGTACGTTATGTGCTTTATACGACCCACATGACAGGTATGATGGCGAGAGGAGCCATATATCAAATGTCTTCATGACATCTCAAATCACATCGATGTGGGTAGGGGCGTCAATCCATCGTTCGGGCAAACATTGCATTATTATGTTCTGTATACAGACACTTCTGAAATTAGTTGCTAACCTTCGGATTGACGCCCCTGTGTAATATCATTATTTGTGTCTCAATACAATACTCATAACTGTGAATTAAGTGATGAATTCTACACTATTTACTGAGACTATTTGTTTGTAAACAATGTCAATGCCATTAAAACTCTCGAAAATGCAAATGTAATATATGCGTCAATAGTGTAATATTTTCCCATAACATATTGCAATAATGTAACAATATGTATAACTCTGTGATCGAATTACCAATTTTGTGAGAAAGAATGTCAATGTAATTCAAAAATAAGAAAATGATTTGTCATTATTACTCTTTGTGATGTAATACAAAATTTAATGCTCAAAGATAAATTGAAATTTTAAAATGTTTACTACTGTCTCTGTTTTTATTTCCAATGAAATAAGCTTCTCAAACGTTTTAAATTTATAATGAGAGCATGTGTGTGTTCGTGTATACGGTGAAAGTCTTTCATCTGCTACCTTCCTCTACATCCCCTCCACCCACCCTACCCCTCCTCCACCCACCCTACCTCTACATCCCCTCCATCCACCCTACCTCTCCTACATCCACCCTACCCCTCCTCCATCCACCCTACCTCTCCTCCATCCACCCTTCCTCTCCTCCACCCACCCTACCCCTCCTCCACCCACCCTACCTCTACATCCCCTCCATCCACCCTACTCCCCTCCACCCACCCTACCCCTCCTCCACCCACCCTACCCCTCCTCCATCCACCCTAACTCTCCTACATCCACCCTACCCCTCATCCACCCACCCTACCTCTACATCCCCTCCATCCACCCTAACTCTCCTACATCCATCCTACCCCTCCTCCACCCACCCTAACTCTCCTACATCCACCCTACCCCTCCTCCACCCACCCTACCCCTCCTCCACCCACCCTACCTCTACATCCCCTCCATCCACCCTAACTCTCCTCCATCCACCCTACCCTTCCTCCATCCACCCTACCTCTCCTCCATCCACCTACCTCTCCTCCATCCACCCTTCCTCTCCTCCACCCACCCTACCCCTCCTTCACCCACCCTACCTCTACATCCCCTCCATCCACCCTACCTCCCCTCCACCCACCCTACCCCTCCTCCACCCACCCTACCTCTACATCCCCTCCATCCACCCTAACTCTCCTCCATCCACCCTACCTCCCCTCCACCCACCCTACCCCTCCTCCACCCACCCTACCCCTCCTCCATCCACCCTACCTCTACATCCCCTCCATCCACCCTAACTCTCCTCCATCCACCCTACCTCTCCTCCATCCACCCTACCTCTCCTCCATCTACCCTTCCTCTCCTCCATCCACCCTACCCCTCCTCCATCCACCCTACCCCTTCATCCCCTCCATCCACCCTAACTCTCCTCCATCTACCCTACCTCTCCTCCATCCACCCTACCTCTCCTCCATCCACCCTTCCTCTCCTCCATCCACCCTACCCCTCCTCCATCCACCCTACCCCTTCATCCCCTCCATCCACCCTGACTCTCCTCCATCCACCCTACCTCTCCTCCATCCACCCTACCTCTCCTCCTTCCACCCAACCTCTACCGCCTCCCCTCCACTCTACCTCTCCTCCATCCACCCTACCTGTCCTCCATCCACCCTACCTGTCCTCCATCCACCCTTCCTCTCCTCCATCCACCCTACCCCTCCTCCATCCACCCTACCCCTTCATCCCCTCCATCCACCCTGACTCTCCTCCATCCACCCTACCTCTCCTCCATCCACCCTACCTCTCCTCCATCCACCCTACCTCTCCTCCATCCACCCTTCCTCTCCTCCATCCACCCTACCCCTCCTCCATCCACCCTACCCCTTCATCCCCTCCATCCACCCTGACTCTCCTCCATCACCCTACCTCTCCTCCATCCACCCTACCTCTCCTCCATCCACCCTACCTCTCCTCCTTCCACCCAACCTCTACCGCCTCCCCTCCACTCTACCTCTCCTCCATCCACCCTACCTGTCCTCCATCCACCCTACCTCTCCTCCTTCCACCCAACCTCTACCGCCTCCCCTCCACTCTACCTCTCCTCCATCCACCCTACCTCTCCTCCATCCACCCTACCTGTCCTCCATCCACCCTACCTGTCCTCCATCCACCCTACCTGTCCTCCTTCCTCCTTACTCTCCTCCCTCCACTCTACCTCTCCTCCATCCACCCTACCTCTCCTTCTTCCACATTACCTGTACCTCCCCTCCACCCTATCTCTCCTCCATCAACCCCCTCCATCCACCCTATCTCTATTACCCCTCCATCCACCCCAACCTCTACCTCCCTCCATCCACCCCAACCTCTACCTCCCCTCCATCCACCCCAACCTCTACCCCCCCCCTCCACCCAACTTACCCCTACGTACCTATCTCTCCTCAATCCACCCTACCTCTTCGACCCCTCCATCCACCCTACCTCTCCTCCATCCACCCTACCTCTACCACCCCTCCATCCAACCTACCCCTCACGTACTCATCTCTCCTCCATCCACCCTACCTCTTCTCCATCCACCCTACCACTCTCCTCCTTCTACCCTACCCTATTACCCTCCATCCACCCCAACCTCTACCACCCCTCCATCCAACCTACCCCCACGTACCCATCTCTCCTCCATGCATCCCCCCTCTACCACCTCTCCATCCACCCAACCTCTTCTCCATCCACCCTACCTCACTCCTCCTTCTACCCTACCATCAACCCCAACCCCAACCTCTACCTCCCCTCCACTCTACCTCTCCTCCATCCACCCTACCTCTACGACCCCTCCATCCACCCTACCTCTACCACCCCTCCATCCTACCTACCCCCACGTACCCATCTCTCCTCTATCCACCCTACCACTTCTCCATCCACCCTACCTCTCTCCTCCTCCTTCTACCCTACCTCTATCCTCCTTCTACCCTACCTCTATTACCCCTCCATCCACCCCAACCTCTACCACCCCTCCATCTACCCTACCTGTCCTTTTTCCACCCTACATTTACCACCCCTCCATCCAACCTACCCCCCACGTACCCATCTTTCCTCAATCCACCCTACCTCTCCTCCTTTCACCCTACTTCTACCACCCCTCCATCCAACCTACCCCCGCGTACCCATCTCTCCTTCATCCACCCTACCTCTACCACCGCTCCATCCAAACTACCTCTCCTCCTTCCACCCTGCCTCTACCACCCCTCCATGCAGCCTACCCCCACCTACCCATCTCTTCTCCATCCACCCTACCTCTCCTCCTTCCACCCCAACCTCTACCACCCCTCCATCAAACCTACCCCCACGTACCCATCTCTCCTCCATCCATCCCCGCTCTACCACCCCTCCATCCACCCTACCGCTCCTCCTTCCGCCCTACCTCTACCACCCGTCCATCCAACCTACCCCCAACGTACACATCTCTCCTCCATCCACCCTACCTCTACTACCCTCCATCTACCTACCTCTCCTCCTTCCACCCTACCTCTACCACCCCTAAATCCAACTTACCCCCACGTACCCATCTCTCCTCCATCCACCCTACCTCTACCAACCCTCCATCCACCCTACCTCTCCTCCATCCACCTTACCTCTACCACCCCTCCATCCAACCTACCCCCCCCCCCCCCCCCACGTACCTATCTCTCCTCCCTCCACCCCAACCTCTACCACCCCTCCATCAAACCTACCCCCCACGTACCTATCTCTCCTCCATTCACCCTTCCTCTCCTCCTTCCCTCTTACCTCTCCTCCTTCCACCTTACCTCTCCTCCATCCACCCTATTTCTCCTCATTTCATCCTACTTCTAACTCCTCTCTACCTCTAGGAGTTCATTTTCTCATTATTTTCCCTCTTCCCTATCCATTTTCCTCTCTCTCTCGCTTTTCCTTTCTCCCTCTTTTTGTGTTTACTTTCCTTTCTCTATCTATAGAGATAAATACAGTTCTTAGCTTAGTAATTTACTTAGTAAATTTCGTACTAATTCTAAGTATTGAATTGAATACCGGCCCAGGGGTGGCGGAGCGACTTCCAAAGTGAAAGGGCAGCAACGAAAAGTGAACTTTCAGAAAAAGGGCACCTACAAAGGGAAATCTCAAAGCGAAAATATACATTCTTTTAAACTTTAGTATAATAATGCCCCTCATTGTGATTACATTATCAGGGATGATTTCAATATTTGATTCTCTTTTCACATTATACAAGATATTGATTAAGCATCATTCATTGCAGCTGGGTGTGTTTGTTTGAATTTGTGAAGTCGCAGTTCGAAAAAAGTACATCTAATAAAGAGACAAAACCCCAATCCTGATGGGGTTATGAGCACATTCTCATAACGGAAGACTGAAAATACCTTTGATAAGTAACATATAATTATCTCATAAGGAACAGGTGTCAAAGTACAAAGGAAAATTATCACAGATGAAAATGGGTCACTTTTTACAACTGAAAGGAGGCACTTACAGAGATGAAAAAGGCACTTATGAGAATGGGAAATGGGTGTTTGTCACAGAAAAGAGGCACCCACCAAATACTGATAGAGGCATTTATAAAAGGTGAAAGGGGCATTTATGAAAAGAGGATAGGTCCCCTATTAGAAAGGGAAAAGGGTACACGTCATTGTTAAAAGGAAAATTATCAGAGGTGAAAAGGGGCACTTATGAGAATGAAAAAGGGGCGCTTATGATAAAGGATACTATCAGAGGTGAAAGGGGGCTTTTATGAGAAGGGGGAAGAGGTTCTTATCAAAAAGAAAAAGAGGCACATGCTAAAATAAAAGGGGCACTTATAAGAAAGAAAAATAGCTTTTATTAGAAAGGAAAAGGGGCACGTGTCAAAATAAAAGGGGCAGTTATCAGAAGAGAAAAGGGGCACTCCTCAAAAATGAAAAGAGCACTTATCAAAAATTATAAGGGCACTTCTCGTACATGAAAAGGGGCACTAACTAGAGATTAAACAGGGCACTTATGAGAATTCAAATGGATACTTATTGGAACGAAGAAATAGGAATTTGTCGAAGGTAAAGGGGCAAGTGTCAAAATAAAAAGGGGCAGTGAGAGGTGAAAGGGGGAAGGGGCACTTTTGCAAAGTAATAAGGGCTCTTTTCCTACGTAAAAATGGGTACTTTGGGAGTACTTAGAAATGTTGAGGAGGGCACTGTGCCCCACCGCCTACCCCCTCCCGCGTCAGTAAATCATCCCTAACAACAGATCTAAGATCTATTTGTACGAAATTGTAAAACCCACGATGAGACAGATAATGTATGCTCACGAAAGTAGTCACTTTTCATAAAAAAATATAATATTTTTTCCCCACTCAACACCCCCTCCCTACCGTAATAAAAAAAGTAAAATGTTTAAATTGTAGTTACCAACTTTTGTTAAACATTTTTGTTTGCCAGGGGTGAGGGGCCCGTCTTTTTTCGTAATTTTTTTTTTTGCCAGGGGGTCGAGCATCCCTCCCCCCGTGGATCCGCGCCTGATGATATGCATAAATTGATTAAATATATAATGAATCTTTACTTATCTCTCATTAATTTTCAGAAATAATCTGATTACCCCTTCTAAAAGTTATCTCCCAACCATTTTATAAAATATCTTGGATCTGCCCCTTTATATAAAAACAAATCTATGGTAATGAAGATCATTGGCGTAGCGTGTATTTAGGGGCAGGTACTTGTGCCATGAGGAAGGGATGGGGAGGGCACTAATGGTACTTAGTAAATGATATGCCAAATGTAAAAAAATATACTAAGAATATAATGGGATGTCGTATCCACTTTTCACTTTGCCTTCAACCACTCTCTCTTTCTCTCTCTCTCTCTCTCTCTATCTCTCTCTCTCTATCTCTCTCTCTCTCTCTCTTCCTCTTCCTCTATCTCTCTCTCTCTCTCTCTCTGTGCCTTGTCCTATCACCACATCTTTCACCCGTTCATTAGAGATAGGACACGTAGTATGATTTTAGTTGGAAATGTTTTGTCTTATCACATGGTGATTGACTTTGAAATCTTTGCAGCAATAATGACTTTAATCGACGACATTTAGAAATATAATCCTTGAACCATCGTGAAAAACAGAATAATACTTATTCAAAGGATCGATGGAACCCGACAATTAACATCCCCCAAATGAAGGCAAACGAAATCTTCTTTGAATATATAAAGGATTTAGTTTTACATGCTTTTAATCTTAAAATAGAGATAGATATCGTTTTATTACTCAAAATGAATTCGCAAACCGAAATCGATTTGATAATGACGATTGCTTTTTGGTCTATTTATAAAATGATTATTTTTCGTAATAAGTATGGGTATGAAAATAGAGATTTGAATTCGATATATTTATTTAAGAGAGAAATGACTAACATAATAAAAATAAACGAACATTACAAGTGCAAAATATGAAATTTCCTGCGAATTTAATTAGTTATATTTGAACAAATAATTTGTGTATTATTGATGTTCCATTGTTTTGCTAAATTGTAAGCAAAAATATGTTATTGTTTGAATATTGAATAAACACTTCTAAGAGGCAAAGAGAGAAGAAAAAAAAAATCCCCCAAAGTTAATAACTGATCGATTGAAGAAAAAAAAGGGTCTGCTCATCACAATATTCTCATGAAGAGGAATATTTCAGTTGAGAATGAAGGTAACGAACCTAAGTATAAATCAAATGGACTAGGCATGTCCAGTGGCTGGTAGTATCTTTGAGAAGTCAAGATCAACCCATGCGTCATTCATAGCCGCTTTCACAATCTCTTCAGGGAATTGCGGGAAGTAATTCTTATACGCAGCAACGATATCATCTAGTGACTTAAGATAAGATTTTTCAACCCGTCCCTCTTCTTTTTCAACCAATAAAGTCGTGTCTTTAATGCAGATGAATCGACCTTTAGGCCAGGTCATGCACCGAGGGCTTGTAAGATACGGTGGGGTGGATAATTTCTCTGTGTAGAGTGTTGTCATGACCCTATCGAAGTAGGAGATCTTCTGCGGCTTGTCGTAATGGATGTAGATGAAGGAATACCAGCCATCCTTGACTCTGTCTGGCCACAGGGAAGCTCTGGGATCGGTATCGGCATGGTGTTGACGGATGATGAGGTCGCCTTCGCGGATGAACCGGTAGCGGAGATAGGAATGATGGTACTCGGGGGACACGAGCTCAAAATCGAACGGTATGGCCTTGAACGTTGGGTATCCAGTTCCAACATCCACCATATGGATGCTGCCTTGAGAGGAAGCGTTGTGGACGAGAACCAGGGCGTGGCTGTCTTGGAAGCTGACATCGCACGTCACCAATGAGACGTCGAAACCCAGGGCGCGGAGGACGGCCAAGGTACTCAGAGAGTGATCATAGCAGAGACCGCCAATCTTAGAGAACAGATCCTTCTTGATCTCGGCGAAAGATGGGAGATGACGTTCGGGGTGGGGCACAGAGATTGCCCTGATGGACTGGAAGGGAATGTGATGGATCCATGCCATTGTCAGTTCGTCCAAGAAAGCTATCCGATTATTGTGAATTTGGTCTTTCGTAGTCTCCATACCAAGAACATCTCGCAAGAAGATGAGCGCCTCATCGGTTGTCATGGAAACTTCGTCTGACATCTTGGAGATTAAATGAGCCAGCAATTAGGAGGCTCAGATTAGTTGAGGTTGGTGGAACAGCTGGGCAAATCTGAAAATAGGTGTAATACAAGATCAGAAAACTTCTATTAATTGGCTCTAGTTTGCATGCACAAACTCTATGGGGCGTTGCAAGAAGGGTTGGGATATCATTGATTGCAAGTTGCAAAATTTGCAACTGATATTTGCAATCGCTTGCATTTGTTGCAACTCCCCATTAGTCTCCTTATTTCCTAGGATTTTGTTAAGATTAAAGTTTTAACAATTTAATTAACTACATCTGACTTGTATGCCCTCTCTCTCTCTCTCTCTCTCTCTCTTTGCCTCTCTCTTTCTTTTACTAATGGGGCGTTGCAAGAAAGTTGAGTTGCGAACAATTGCAAATTTGCAATTAGTCGCAGGACTTACGTACGCTTGATTTGCGGGATTTGCAATTGATTGTTTGTGACGTATAGTGCATAATAATATGGTCTGAACTTAGAGTTCATTTGCATGTGCCATAAAAAGAATATACACCCTATATTTAGACACAGACATTGTGGAGCTCGCTTAGGCTTCACTCAAGACACGGAAATTACTTTGTTAAAGTGACAAAGTAGACTCTGTTTTGACACAACCTGTAAAAGCTTTGACAGACCCTTAGCCATGCTAGCTGCGCGTTACATAATCATCATAATCATCAACGACGCATTCATGAGCCGGCCCTAGTTTTTCTATTCAGTATATGCAAACATTATTTTAATAATGTGTATTTTCTTCGGTTAGCTTGTTAACATTATACAGATCACAACCTTAAATATAATTACATTGATGCAGTAGTTTTGTCGTCTCGACAAAACCGAAGTGTATTTTACAGTGTCATATATAAGCAATGGCTTAAAAGGTAACGATCCATCCATTCATCACTGCGATATTGTAGTCTTTAATCTAACCAACCTACCGGTAGGGCCTATTCCTTATGAAATACATCAAAATCCCGACAATCATTGTTTCCGAGTTAAAAGCAAATTGATATGGCTTACCTTAATTGATAACTTTTGTTTCCACTCCAGATTAAAATTGTTCTTATCAATCTCATGTATACGTCTCACCTCCCTGTTCTGATGCAGAGCTGCACATGTAATTCATATGACTGCAAAATATAAAAGAAGGAGAACAAAGTCCATTTTTACTTCCCTGACCAGTGGCGTAGACAGGTTCGTACACCTGGGGGGATGACTCAGGGGCGGATCTAGCTTTTTGCTAAGGGGGGTTGACCAAAATAATAACGATGCGGAGCATCGTCCACGAGCCGCGAAGCGGCGGGCCGATTTTTTGGGGGGTGTTTATTTGAACCCCGTAAGTGATGTTTTCCTGGCATCTATTAACACAATGGAGACCATAAAAAGCAGTGCATGATAACGTCTTTTTAAATCAAGTAACAGTTAAATACATAGTTATATCCAGAGTTATCATGTGTTTGGTTAAGTTACCAGATGAGTTGAATATCTTCTCACAATATTTGCACTTGAAAGGGTTTCTCTCCAGCGTGCGTTCTTTTTTTTTTTTTTTTTTTTTTTTTTTTTTTCCCCCTTTTTTTTTGTTTGTTTTTTTTGGGCCGCCCAAAGGGGGGGGGGGGTTTAAACCCCTAACCCCCCCCCCCCCCGTAGATCCGCGCCAGTTTAATCTTGTGGTTATCTTGTGGTTTCCAAACCACAAGATAACCACAAAATACTTGTAAGATTTTCTTTTTTTACCGTCTGAATTGGCTTTCACCGTGTGAATGCGGCTAATAACAATAAACACAATAATGATGAGGATTATTATTATCATCATCAAAATTATTATTATTATTAATATTATAATTGTTATCATTATTATTATTACTATTATTATCATCATTATGACTTGTTAAGTAAGCAAATATCATTCCCCAAAACCTGGGGGATGATTGTACATGCCATCCCCCCACCTTGTGAGGTGGGGGGATGCATCCCCCTCATCCCCCCCGTTGTCTACGCCCCTGTCCCTGACCCATATTGTCAGTATTCTAGAATTGCATTGAACAGGTTCAATCAAAGTACAAACAATCCTTCATATTGTTTACTATCTCGTTATTTCCCGGTTATCAACGAGCTCTCCAAAAGAGGGTGTGCGATTTTCAGGACTTTGCCATTTTATGTGCGATCATAATACAATTTAGAACAAAGTCAATTCTTTTTTCTCCTTGACCCGTAATGTCAGTATTCTAGGATTGCATTGAACAAGTACAATCAAAGTACAAACAAACTTTCCCATTGTGTACTATCTCGTTAGGTCTAAGTTAACAAGGGGCTCTCTAAAAGGGTATGTGTAATTTTCAGGACTTTACCAATTTTATGTGCGAGTATTTTGGAATTTAGAACAAAGCTATTTAGGCATGCATGTGGCACTCCAATGTACAGTGTAGGTCCCTTTCCAGGTGCTTATTTTTTCAGCATCCAAATAAAAACTATATTAGTCGTCAGCGAGCTGCGCCTGTCGCAGAGGCGGCGCTCCCGGGGGGCAGGAGGGGGCACAGTGCCCTCTCTTTTTTAAGTACCCCAAAAGTGCCCCTTTTATTTTGACACGTCCCCCTTTTCCTTCCTAATAAATGAATATTTTCCTTCTTTTAAGTGCCCCTTCCCCTTCTTATAATTTTACCTTTTCATCTTTGACGAGTGCCCCGTTTATTTCAACATGTGCCTCTTTTCTTTGTAATAAAAGTCACTCACCTCTTCCCACAAAAGCCCCCTTTCCCCTCCGATCAGGGGCGTACGCAGGGGGGGGGGTTTGGGGGTTCAAACCCCCCTTTGGTATTTTTTATGTATGTAAACCCCCCTAAAAAAAACTAAAACCCCCCCCCCCCTTTTTTTTTTTTTTTTTTTTTTTTTTTTATAAAAAAAAAAAAAAAAAAAAATTATGCCCACGGCTAACGTAAAGTGACCTTACCCCCCCCCCCAACGAAAAAATGTCAAATTTTCAAATTTCGAGACCAAAAAAAAAAAAAAGTCTCCGCTTACCCCCCCCCCCCCCCCCCCCCCCCCCCCCCCCCCCCCCCCCCCCCCCCCCCCCCCCCCCCCCCCCCCCCCCCCCCCCCCCCCCCACTGAGCGACTTTTCGGTTGGCTGAGTCTTTGCAAATTTTTTTTGGACTACCAAAAAAAAAAAAAAGTGTCCGCTTACCCCCCCCCCACTGAGCGACTTTTCGGCCGGCGCGATTTTCAAATTTTCGGGAGCAAAATATTTTGGGCCAGATTTTAAACCCCCCCCCCCTTGAAAAAATCCTGCGTACGCCCCTGCCTCCGATAATGCCCATATTATAATCTGATCGGTGCCCCTTTTCTTTCAACAAATGCACATTTCCCTTTATCATTAGTGTCCCTTTTTCATTTCAATAAGTGCCTCTTTTCATGTATGGCCAGTGCCCCTTTTCACCTCTGATTATTACCATTTCAAAAATGATATGTGCTCCTTTTTCCTTTCTAATAATGAACCTTCCCTTGTTCATAAATGCCCCTTTTCACTTCTTATAAATGCCCCTATCAAAATCTGATGGGTGCCTCTTTTTCGTCGACGAATTCCCATTTCCCATTCGCATAAAATCCCTTTTCATCCCTGGTGCGTGCCTCTTTTTTTTTAGGTGTAAACAGTGCCCCATTTTCACCTTGATAATTAGCCTTTGTACTTTGACACATGCTTCTTTTCTTTTCTAATAAGTGTCTTAACTCTTTCGATAAGTATTGTATAGTTTCGCCTTTGAGATTTCCCTTTGAAGGTGCCCTTTCCCCCAGAAAGTGCCCTTTTTTGTGAGTGCCCCCCCCCCCCCCCACTTTGGAAGTCGCTCCGCCGGCTCTGACTTTCAACTGAATGTCGCAGTTATATACTGTACAGTCCAAGTTGAGGGACCAGGCTTGGCATTCACTTTATATTATACAATTGTCAGTTCAATGTGAGTTGTAATTTTAAATTATAAAAATGTCAAATTAAAACACATCAAATCAAAACACATTTTCCTTCAAAATCTGGTTACATTTGTCCAATGTCAACATACTTAACTGATTATTTCATTCAATTCAACTAATTTTTTTTAATTATGAAGGCTGTAGAAAAAAATAATGACAAAGAAGATCCTTAATACATTCAAAATGTATCAGTATACCCTTTATTGATGTTACTTCCAGATAACGTTTACATCATCATTATCAGCATCTTAATAATGAAACACATATATATGTCACAGCAAAATCTAATTTTGATATAGTCTCTGCAAATTAAAATACATTAAGATAAATCTATACAATATGTCTTAGTATTTTGCATGTGATATATTCTCTGCAAATTAAGATACATTACCATAAATCCATTCAACTTGTCTTAATTCATGCATTACATTTTATATTTCAAAGCAGCAGCAATTTTTTTTATTTTCCATAGGTACTGTACATATTTGTAATAGTAAGAATAACAGAGGTTACAATATTAGAAGAAAAATAATTTGTCACTGACAATTTTGCCTCTGATATTGGACCTTGAAAACTTGGCAACATTCTTAAAAATAGGTCCTATATCTGAGTCTCTTGAAAGAATTTGGCACTTGGCAATTACCAAAATATACTATCAAATTACTGCAAATATGGTTGAAAAAGTAAAACTATATCTTGTATGACTTGGAATTTGGATAATAACAATGATAACAATAATAACGATAATAATAATACTGATATTAATAATAGTGATGTAGTAGTAATGGTTTAGTGAAATAAAAATCAATCGGGGCTCGAAAGCCGAATTACAGGATTTGTACAATAGTAAAAGCAAACTTCAAAATTACAGGAAACAAAATAGGTAATACCATGTAATAATTAAAGCAATGAGATCATAATGACAAAGATTAAGTACAAATAGCAGAAATTATTTTCTTACAGGCAGTGCCAGTTAGCACTAATATCAATTATATTAAAAATAAAAATGATAATAATATTACTAATAATAGCACATTTTATCACTATATTATATATACCAGTTATATTTCAATACAGTCCTGCATTCTTACTTTTACACAATGCTCTCATTTCCTATTCTGTTTACATTTCAAGAACATCTACAATGTCCAATGTGTTTCACACATAGAAATCCACTGAAGATATGCAGAAATGATCAGTTAGGTATAGTCAATATACATGCAGCATGTAGTTTGTATATTCACCAACATAATGTAAGTTGTACATTACACACTGCAAGGACGGTTGCAAACAGATTTGCTTAGTCTTTTTCATTAATTCAGCGATTTATTCAAAACAGTTTGTCAAGGTTCACTCTGTGAAGTGGTCATGAATCCTCATATTCTAAAATCCAGTAAACTTTAAAAAAAAGAAAAATAAGAAGATAAATTACTTAATTATAACATAATTAGGATAAATTTTGTGAAATCATGTCACCTCAAAAAAGAAATTAAAAAAAAAAACACACAAAACAACACCCCCCCCCCCCTCTCCCCCAAACAAAGAAAAACAGCAGTAATACAACATAAATTACTTTTCATCAACAAGAAAGAAAAAAATATGTAAAATAAGATGCGAAGCCCCACACCAATTGTCATTGAATGAGCAATTCTTCTTTAAAAGTTCTTCAAAAAAAAATTATATTTCCATATTATTGGTAGCCTGTGATTACATAAACTTCATCTTGTTTCTTTACAATCAAGCTGCAGAAGAAGCAGCTGATGCCCAAACCTAAAAGTTTGACGAAAGAAAAAAGCACCAGTAATCACTTCATGATTGCATTTACCCCATTAATATTTTTAGAAATAATATTCTGAACTTTAATACATATATACTGCATATGAATAAGTACCGAGTATATTGACATAAGCTGACTTTGAATTGGGAAGACATTTTAGACAGAATAATGCAAGCAAAATTATGCAAACACTAAGATTGTGGAAATAGAAAGCAATCTTTGTCATTACTTGAATGGAAGTGTAACATCATTTCAAGAACGGTACATTTTACATGACTGTCACATTTCATATTTTCTACATGGAATAAGGAAAATAAAAATGACTTTTAAGGTTACCTTGCCTTTATAATAAGGAAAGTAATGCTATAATAATGGTAGTAGGTTCCCTATAGTGCATACATCAATCACACACCACCTTTTATTCCACATTCAAACCTGTCCAAGGTATTTCTGCCAACATGTATCACAAGCTCTACTTAAACTTGCATTACAAAAGTAATTTCACATATCCTCCCTCCACCACAAATTATTCTTCCGTCTTCAGATCACCGCATGTCATGCGTACATTCTGGACAGTGGCTGGTGCGTTGAACTTGAAGACACCACCCAAGCCATTGTCAGAGCGAGAACTCGTGAGGGCGTGCTTGATGGCAAAAAATACAGAAGCCCCAATGAAGAACGGCGGTTCTCCGATACCCTGTAAATAGAAAGTAGAATTTACTTATTAATCCATTGTCTTCAGATACCTGTCATTCCCAAGGGATTAAAACAAGGCAACTTGTAGTTGGAAATAATTAAGAGTTTAATGAAAGCTCATCACTGAAATTCAGTATTGCAGAAACCAGCAAGAGGTTTTGGGGAAACATTTCTCTGCCTACTTTAAAATCTCCATTACTATCAATTTCAATATTCATCTAAGTACACAGAATATTTCCTAAGCCTAGATGAGTCTGGCAGTCATCTCATGGACAAAGTGTCTGTTCCAGTGACGAGATTGAAATGAAATTTCATCCCTTTCCTGACCCGACTTTAAAATGGACTCAGTAAATCATCACGTGCCAAGCAGAATAGAGAACATGGATGCTAGGAAGATGGATGTGCATTTCAAGAAAGGCACATCCTATCAACTCTTTGAATACATCTACACAAAAAATATCAGTATGCATATTATTCATGTTGTTGAAGATAAAGCTCAACTCTGGTCATGTTACTATTGCATTATGAAAGAAACGTTGTGGAATCGATCAGAAAAGGTTGATCATCTAGCATATAAGTATTGGTGTGTACTGCAAGGTTCTGGAATCATCAAAATGATAAGAAATTTGGCCCAGTCTTGGTAAAGTTACAAGCAATGTACACAGAAAGATATATATAGGATTCCGCGACACATGCGCAATATCTATCAGGTCCAAATAGATATAATAATTTACCAAATATATCAATTAGTAGGCGGCTTCTCGGATAAATTTGTATCATCACGTATTAGTCAAAACATATTCTTTCACATGATTGGTAATAAGAGCTTCCATTTCATTTTTTGAGAGGGGGGCGTTTCCAAAACTGGTCTTAACCTTTAACAGTTATATTATTATTCCAGCAATCAAAACTAAACAGTTTCAAAAGTTGACCCAAACTTGCTTTTGCATCCTGCTGCCAAGTTTTTTGTTTGTTTTACCTTAGAGGAGTAGAGATGATCTTCAGGGGTGCGCATGTTTCTCAGGAGGGTCACGTTGAACTCCTTTGGAATGTCCTTAGCTGATGGGATCTTGTAGGAGTCAGGGCTGTCGGTGGTTAGGGCGCCCTCTTGGTTGAATCTTTTCTCCTCCATGGTGAAGTAGCCATAGCCCTGGAGGAAGCCTCCTTCAATCTTTTATAGAGAGAGAGATGAAGAAAGAGATCACATAGATGTCATCAAATTATAGGGCACAGTCTAGCTTGACTAATAGTCTG
Organism: Strongylocentrotus purpuratus; assembly: GCF_000002235.5. Classification (NCBI taxonomy): domain Eukaryota; kingdom Metazoa; phylum Echinodermata; class Echinoidea; order Camarodonta; family Strongylocentrotidae; genus Strongylocentrotus; species Strongylocentrotus purpuratus. The sequence continues at coordinate 4,293,819 of NW_022145605.1, forward strand.
GACTTTACTCAATATAAACCAATAACAATTCGTCCCTATTTTCACGAAGTGACGGTAGTGAGGAAAATCGTAACACAAAGTGAATGCGATTTTTATTCACTACCGTCACTTCGTGAAAATAGGGACGAATTGACAGAAGTATAAGAAAGTCCATTCTTGTGCTTGTCCGTGTGTTTTGAATTCAACATAACATACCGATACATATTTACATTACGTGAAGAGTTGAAGTTAGTGTATTGCATTTAATCAAATATTTACCGGTAAAAACAAAAAAATTAATATACATATGACTTTCAATGCGGCAGATATTCATTTTAAAAAGCGGATATCTGTATTTGTATTTAAACCTAGAGCTAAAAGCTATAAGCAAAATCCAGAACTCCCCAGAATTAATCGTTTGTTTTGTGTATTTTGTGATTCCATGCTTCGTCGTAAATAATACTTGTAGATTAATCTGGGAGAACCCATTCCTTAACCCCCATCTGCTCTATTGTCTGATATGCATCTTAAAGGCTCATAAAAATAAGGCACAGTAAACTGCAGAAAAAAAATCACTTTTTCTTCTTCACATGTTAAATGAATGGCAAATGCTCTCAACAAAGGACTCGCCCATGTTCACTAATCTCTGTATTATAAGATAGAGAAATGTGAAGCGTAATTACAAATTGTGTCATCATTAATAAACCGCCACGGTTTTGCCGCTTCATATCTGAAGTTCTAAACGAGGCTTAAAGGTGGTATTGGGCTTCCAGGTAAAACTGGAGAAACTCATTTATTACAAATAAAAATATACAAATATACTTGCATACAAATCTTATGTTCCACTATCATTACTTGTGATTAATCTGAACTCATTTCTGTTGCAGGACTTTTAACTAAAATTCACAATTACAAGTGCATCCCTACCTGGCCTATGTCTATGGCTGGGTTGATGCTTTTGCCAACGTCCATGACGATATCGGTTCGTAGTAACTGATGCTCTCCGGTGAGGCAGTCAATCTCCACCTCCGACACACCGGCCCCCATGGTGAAGTAGAAGTATGGGTTACCGGTCAGGGTACTCCAGTCAAAGGGTGAGAAAGGCCTCCTAGACAATGGGAAGAGTGGTGAAAAGAGTAGATTTACAAAGACAACAGCTTTATAAACCAACATCATTAACAACAACTACATAACCACCACCATCAAGAATTACAAAACCAACAAAACCACATCCATCAACAACTACAAAACCAACATCACCACTACCATCAACAACAACTACAAAACCAACATCACCACTACCATCATCAACAACTACAAAACCAACATCACCACTACCATCATCAACAACTACAAAACCAACATCACCACTACCATTATCAACAACTACAAAACCAACAAAACCACTACCATCAACAACAACTACAAAACCAACAAAACCACATCCATCAACAACTACAAAACCAACATCACCACTACCATCAACAACAACTACAACAACCAACATCTGTATGGAACAGTCTATCTAGAAATTTTATTCTGAGTTCCACAAGGATAAATACAGGTGAATCAAGAGCTCACATAGGGCCATTTTCCTCTGTCGAGCAATAATTTTTTTATTCAAAGGTAAATTTTTACCTTGTAAAGTAGATACTTGGGAGACAAATTGAAGAATGCACAAAGGCTTGTTTACTATTGAAACAGCCATGTCTTCAAGTTGGAATTCAGGTTAAAGATAAAGTTGAGTTCTGGTCATGCGATTGCATTATGAAAGAAAGGTTGTGGAATCGATCAGAAATGGTTGAACATCTGGCATATAAGTATTGGTGTGTACTGCAAGGTTCTGGAATCATCAAAATGATGAGAAATTTGGCCCAGTTTTGGTACAGTTACAAGCACTGTACACAGAAAGATGTACTGGTATATGGGACTACACGAACATGTGGCATGAAACTCTGTCCTGACTTTTATGATGTTACAGCTAGGCCATATTTAGAATATTGAGGCATTTGAAGAGCCATACTTTTCAGGGAACATTTTTTACCTGATGTTCTTCCACACTTGCATAATACAATGATAACGCTCAAAAATTATTTTTCACCTTTTTCAAGGACTCAACCTTCTCTTTTAAGCTTTGATTCAACATTGACTCCTGTAACATTAAATCTAGGCTTACATGTACTAATCTTGTCAAGGAGAGAAGGTTATAGTTTGATGGGGTTTCAGCATATGAGTTCTTCTATTAATCTCCAACTAGCCTTCCAGCAAATGTAGTGTACGCTAAAAATTATTTTATCTACCCTGCACCGCTTGGAATCTTTAGGGCATCTTTGTGATATGTTGCATCTAGCCCTTTGAAGATTGCCAGAAGAAGAAGAAGAAGAATGGACTTACTTGTAAAAGCCTGTAGTGGACAGGCTAACTCGATCATTATAGGCTGCACTGACCTGTAAAGAGGAATACAAAATCAATAAAACTTTACTTGTGATTTACTGGAAACTTGATCCCTCACAATTAAGATCAATGATAATTTATATAAATCAAACTTGTAAAGAATGTAAAATAACCTACATTTACAATTAAATCAATACAGGGGTCCAATCATCAAAATTTTTAATCTGCACTTGCATGATTTGAGTTTCAAAGTGGTGTACTATACTAAAAACATCACTCTGTATGCTCCACTTTCTTTAATCCAGTTGAACAACTATATGGGGGGGGGGGGGGGGGTGGGGGTGTAAGTTCATTTCTTTTCTGATATTATGGGGGATTAAAGAGTCTCACTTGAATTCTAATAATCATAAGTATAAGAGAAAAAGTTCCTTACCCAATCTTCCCATGTACCTTTAGGGTTGGCTGTTTGGTATGGCTCAAGGCGCTCCTTTAAGATATCGCAGGCTATCTAAAATGAGGAATAGAAGGGAAATCAAACCTTTGTAGTAAACTAATCTAAAATAATCAGAGAAGCAGATCAATCAAATTTTGAATGATATTTGACCCAAAATGAGAAAGTTATGAATTTTTCAAATTTGTAATCACTATATGTATAGGCACTTCAAATTGGCTGAATTGTTGGCGTCACTGTCACGAAGTAGGAGAGCAGTCTGTGAATATTTCACAATCAAATGACCAAATTGCTATTCGCATACATTCAGTAATCCCACAATTTCTGACCCTCATAACTTTCTTATTATTGGTCAGATTTGTTTCAAACTTTCACCCTTTGATTTCTCTTATTTCTCTGCTTTCATACAAATGAATGATTACATGGTTTGATTGCCCTTCAATAAGCCTGTGTGTAGGGTAAACAGGACAAGTAGAGCATTTCTTAGAAGCATTTTGATCATCTTCAATGCACAAATAAACATCCTTTAGAAGAAAAAAATTCTTCTTCAAACACTTGTACAGGTGTGTAGGTTTGAAATACAGTAAACTGGCATAATGATAATAACAACTGTAAAGCCCAAAGAAGCATTTGCATCATAAATTTTTTTAATACATAACAATTAATACAAAATAATCTTTAATCCCAGTATTAATGGTTAGAGGGCATTACAAAAAAAAGTTTAAGATGTTGATTTCAAGACAGGACAGAAGGTAAAAAGAGATGATACAGAGAAAGAGAGAGAGAGAGAGAAAAAAAATGGGAAGAAGGATGGAGAAAAGGGGCTAATGTGAGGAGAGAGAAAAATGTGAGAGAAAGGATGGGGAAAGAGGGTGAGAGAGATAGAGAATGGCAAAGGTGAGAAGCGATGAGTAAGAAATGCTAAAGAATGATGAGAGAAAGGAGAACTAGTAAAGTTTACATATTTACCTTAACAGCAGTACCATGTAAATCGGTGCCAGTGCTTCCACCTGTTACTGTTGTATTAGGCACCTTATCCACAGCTGTAGGACTGGTATGAATCTTACTCACAGGTACATCTAGCGCTCTGCTTGCAACCTCAAGGTCAAACATCAAAATAACTGATCAATTAGTGTTTTGTCCATGATGGCTTGGTATTATGATCCTGAGAAAAACTGCCTGTTAATTTGTTGTGTAACAATTGCTGTGTAACAATTCACAATGGATCTGCCCAAAAAGTAATGCTGCCACATTTGCCCGGCTACAATTCTCTGGGCTATATTTCATTAAAAATACAGGATTGTGATTATTGGGTTTCAGGTTAGGTTTAGGGTTAGGGTTGGGTGTAGTGTTCGGTTCAGGACTGAAGTTAGGAAGTAGTTTACTGTAGGGTATTTGCTGCAGAGCAAATGCTGCCTGAGTATGTGTAGTACAACCTAGCAAGTTTAACACTCTTCTATAATAGTTTCTTAGACATTTCTTGGAATGAAGGTGACTTGAAGAAAATTCATGATGAATTTGGTCTTGAATGCACCGAGAGAACAAGAGAATTTTGATTAACATCTATGACAGTCACCTTGATTCTGGAATGGAGGTAATATCATACGAGAGTGCAAAGAAAACCAGATATTGAATGGAAAGAAAAAAACAAGGTAAAGAGAAGCAGGAGCCAGCATATCAAACATATGGGTCCCCTTATGAGGCTGGAAATACAACAGAAGTATCAGCCCCCCCCAAAAAAAACACCTGACTACATACCTGGATAAGTTTAGTGTAGAGGCCCTGCCCCATCTCAATGCCGGCATGGTTGACCAAGACCGATCCGTCGGTGTAAATGTGAACCAGGGCTGCTCCCTGTGTAACATGAATTAAATGTATTGCCAATTACCGTATACCAATTATGAGTACTCAGCAACATTGGGTGATAGTACGACTTACTGTAGGTGTCACGATTATGTAATGTAGCCCTCTGTAGATGCTTTGTGTGTATGCTTAACTTTATGAATGAGACTTATAAAGTCACCATGGAACTGCAAACTCGCCTGGTGTTTCAAAGGGAAGCTTCATTTTGTTAAAACCTTTTTAAAGAAATTGTTGTGAATTGTTAGCATGAAACTAACACTGTAGTAATAGTAGACCAGCCAGTGTTTTAATATAATGATAAAATTGACTATTTCCCCACCCTTTGTTACCATCACTGTCTGATGCCAAAATTGCTAGCATGGGTACCGTATTTGCTGGCGTAAACGCTGCAGCATTTTTGGAAGAGAAAATATCAAAAAGTCGGGGTGCGGCGTTTACGGCGAAAGAGTAAAAAAAAAAAAAAAGTAAGTCAAAACCAGCACGAATTTGCACATATGGGACTACGAAAGGTACAATAACTATACCACTATGGTACAGGACATTTCCACACATCTTACCGACAATTTTATCTTGCATTGTTGACATGAAGACGAAAATAATCTTCCAAAAACAACATCTGCCGATAGATCTTGATCTAAGTTCGTGCCAATGCATTGCAAAAGTAAAAGAAGGGCCCGTTTAAAGGAGCTGCCGTGAAGCATCCAGCACGCCAAGTCGCCATTTTCATTCCATTTCAATGTATACATCAGAGAAAACTGCATTGATGGCATTAGAGTCGGGATAGCCGAGCGGTCTAAGGCCCTGGTTACGAGTCCCAATCCACATGTGTTCGCAAGAGATCGAATCCCACCTTTTTTTTAAATGTCAAAATCGGGGGTGTGGCCTATGTGGCGGTGCAGCCTTATCGCCGGCAAATACGGTATACAAAAAAATCAACAACCCACCTGATTGAGGCTCATAAGACCAAATATTCCGATTCCATGTTTGGTGGGGACGATGGAAAGACCGCGCTTCTTCCAAGTATTCACCCTGAAATGAATTGAAAAAGTGATACATGGATGGAGTGATGGAAGAATTCAGGCTTGTTGAGATATAGCGCGGTAAACTGCCTCATTACAAAAAAATCCCACAGATTTTGTTATGGGTATATGAATGCCAACTGCCCACAACAAAGGTCCTTCGCATATTCACCAAGCTCTTTAAAGATATGGAAATGTGACAAGTACAACACTTCAAGTCATTTTTAAGACATTCCTTGGTGTTGCTGCATCCTATCTGAACAAGGCCTTAAAGGGATCGTTTAACAGTGGTAAATATGAGATACACGGCCCTACATGTTATCAGTGTCTGTGATATGGTGTAATATTGAAGCCCTAAAAAATGATCAAGAAGTGCCTCAAAAAAGTAAAAATCTTTGAGTGACCGGTTTTACCATACTCGTTTTCCCCAATAGACTGTAGTGTTTTCAAAATTTGTAATTCCAATAATAAATATCTTGATAATCAGACAGGCGATTGGCTTGTAAAAGTCATGGGGTTCCTGACTGACCTAAAGGTTTATAATTATCATTGCATCATGAGCTAAATCCAGAATTTTATTTCAGAATCTGAGACAAAGTTACCGGATCCCTTTAATCAGTCATGAAAAACTTCAGATGTTTGCAATCCTTGACACAGAGCTGCAGCACTGACAAAGTCAAAGTAAGAAACTGAAAGCAAGCTGTACAAAAAACCTCTCCTCAATGATAATTTTCTCCACTACTCGTCTACTGTTAATTACTTAATTATTCCTAATCAATTGAGTTCTGTGTTTGAAGATTGAGTATTCATACTACATACAATAAATAGAAGCATACTTTTAATAGGCAAAAAAGCTAAAAAAGTCAAAAAACTACATGAGCCTGTTTTGTGGTCAGGTTTGAAACCCAAAGTATTTGAATTACTCAAGTTTATTCAGCGCGAGAGCATCTGAGTGAATTATGGAGAGCACAGTCACCTATTGAACTGCTCCACTGCATTCAGTCTTTTCTCATAGTCACTCAGTTGGAGACACCTATCCCAGCATTCCTTAAAGATGTCCATTTCCATGGGATTCGCGCCCTCTATCATCAACGCTCCATCAGGTTTGAAGTTGAGCTCTTGCACCTTGTGAGCGAGATGAAAAAAATTGTGAGAAAATTGTTTTTCTCATGACAAGAATGGTTTATGACAAATTAAAAGGAGACTGTATTGAAGAAGAGAGGATTTGAATCCTTGATCAGAATACAACTGTAGTACACAAAGATACTTTAATTCATAATGGATTTCTTAGGGCCAATATAATGTCATTCATTTGTGGTTTTATATATTTTGTATAGATAGTTTGAATAGCATTGTACGTCTCCAACAGAACGTATTACTCGATACTCTAGTCATTATCAATCAGGAGTCATGGCTAATTATTCAGCAATTTCATAGATTCTACAACATTCATTGGTGGAAATGATGATAGCTATTCCTTGAGGGTAGTCAAAGTCCCTTATAACTGCTTTGAAATCAAGCTTAGGATCGGTCTAGAGGTTTCCTCTCTATTCTGCTTAAATCAAGCTCCTTTCTGTTGTAATAGAATTGATGCTTATTAATGTTAATGTCTAGGGAAAATGAGCATTTCAATCTTTTCTTAGCAACACATACATATGGTAAAATGTGTAAATTGGCAACATTTTGCTGCATTTGATAATAAAGGCTCACTATAAATACACAATGTTTTTGAATAAGCGACAGAACAATTTGTTGTTGTCAATTTGGAGAAGCAAAGCAGATAATTTACTGGTACAGTCAAACCTGTCTATAGTGACTGCCCAAGGGAAACACAAAAGTGGTCTTTGTAGACAGGTTCCTTTATTACATTTTTCAATGAGAAACCTTTTTCAAGGGAAACAAAAAATGTGGTCTTTATAGACAGGTGGTCACTAAAGCAGGTTTGACTGTACCCTGTTGGAAAACTCATCTCCTTGATGGGTTAAAAAAAAGGCTACATGGGCTTACCTTCCTCGACGAGACACCCGTCGCAATCGCTACTTCTGACAAGATCTGCTCCATGATAGCCAATGACTGTGGGGCACCAAAGCCCCTCATAGCTGTGTTAGACGGCATGTTTGTTCGACAGCAGTGGCCTTTCACTCGGAAACCAGGGAAGCTGTAAAAACCCTCAAATACAAGCATACTTTGGCGCACAACCTGAAAGTATGAGAAATATGGAGATGGAAGGCACCAATATCAAGAGTTGCCAGTATAAGTGAATAACTCATGTTTTTAACATACTGTGTTCTTCAACTTGACAAAGATTCTTCTGAATTGTATAGCTGGGAATACTGGTGAAGCATTTTGTACTAGGTGCTGTTTAACATAGAAATATGTTGCACAGAAAGTAAAAAGATTCATTCAAGAATCAAATTTGAAAAATCTTCTAGTGCAGGTATTTCCATGAGCGGAACTGGATTTTAAAAATTCTTATCACAAAATATCCATTAAAATACTAATACTCAAATACTAACATACCATAATAGTACTCCACCGTTTAAGGTAAAGACCAGTTTTGGAAATGCCCCCCTCTCAAAAGAAGCTCAGTCTTACCAATCATGTCAAAGAACATGTTTTTAACTAATACGTGGTGATACACATTTTGCCGAGAAACCTCCTACTAAACTTACAATAACTCTTTAGGCGAGGCGTCAAAAATAAATATACCAGCCAGCGGCAGCTAACTGCACTTGTGCGTCCTGGCTGCATTTTTTAAATTAGCTCAGCCGGCTACCGCTGGCGGTAGGAAATGGCATTCAAAAGCATGCGCCGGCTGCCGCCTTTCGAATGGAAACCAAGCCTCAGATCCCAGCCTGGCGCAAGCCAGCTGGGCTAATAAGTGGAAAATAATTGCCCCAGCCAGGCTTCGGCCGTAATTGCAGCCTCGATGCGCCAATACGTGAGGCGGCAGCCTGCTGGTATCGATATTTTTGACGCCTCGCCTTATAGAAAAGTTATATTTTATACTTTGATTATTATATAGCGACATGAAACCCCTAACATCTCTAAACTTTCAACAACAGTAATGTGTAAAACTCATATTTTGATTAATGTACTTGGATACAAGAAACCTTAAACATACAGAGCAAAAAAAATTGTTTGGTGATGGTACCCTTTAAGTCAAAAGTATATTACCCAAGTAGTAGACTCATTACGATAGCCTCCATTAGCATAGAGATCTGCATCCAGAGCCAGGATACGGCCATCGCTACGGTAACCGACGCGATACTTTGCGTGGAATGGATGGCGTCCACCTGACATCAGCATGTCTGTGGAGCGGTCTAATCGGATGCGCACGGATCGGCCCAACCTGTAAACAGGAACAAATATGTATGTTTCTATGAAGATGGAGAAACAAACAAAGTTGGAGATACCCTAGAACAAATTTAATTTGGAAAATAGTGATCGGGAGTATTTTAACTTTTTTCTTAAAATGAGCATTGCACAGGTTTGTGAGCAGGTTGGTCTTGCGATCGGCGAGTAACATAAAATTTAGGATTGGGTGAGGGTAAGGGTTAGGGTTACGTAATGTATCATGGTGACTTTGGGGTTAAAGTTAGAAATACCTCCTGTGTAAGAAACTAACAACAGAGCAATTGTTGCCAGAACACAGTACCCACGCAAGTATTGACTTTCGAACAAAAAACATAGTATCTTTTGAAAGTATGAAGGGGGTTGACAACAGCGTTAAAGCCTTTGGACTCTGAACAGAAAACATACACAGTGTAGTACTCACATTTTGGCAGCTACAGCACATGCAGCATTGTGGGTGAGGAACTCTTCTTTTCCTCCAAAGGCCCCCCCGATCCTCTTGGCCTGAACAGCGATGCGATTACGAGGGACACCAAGAACTCTCGCAACAGCATTCTGGTTAATAATAATAATAATAATAACAATAGTGGGTTCTTGTTTAGCGCTCATGTCAGTCAGATTTGACCCTCCCGACGCTCCCCATTATTACCCTGGCTTTAGCACAGCTTCCATACGGCGCTCTAGCATTTCAAGGAATAAATTCCTACCAGGTACCCATTTACTTCACCTCGGTGGAGTGTGGCAAATGTAGATCAGTGTCTTGCTAAAGGACATTAGTGCGATGGCGGGACTCGAACCGCGGACCTTGTGATCAACAGTCCAGCGACGTATCCACTAGACCACAACACCTCTACACAAGCAGTGACTCGTTTCAAAATGATAATATTTTAACCCTTTGAATACTGATTACTCTCATTCTCACAGGTTTATATACATGGACCATGTGGTTCCTGTTGGCAAAGGGTTAAAAGGTGCTCCAGGCATTATTTTGAGAAAGATGGAAGGTTGAGGATACGGTTGCAAATTAGATTGTAGGTAAGGTAATAATATACTTATCTGTAAAGCGCTTTGTGAGGGCCTCCGGTCCTGAAAAGCGCTATATAAGAACGAGCTATTATTATTATTATTATTAAGGTGCAGGTTTTGGGTTAGATTTAGTTATAGCGTTTGGTCCAGGTTCGAAGTTAAGAACTTTGTAAATGTAGGAAAATAATAGCCGAGCAAACGTTTTCAGACCATGTGTCATACAACCTTTTGCATATCTCATAAAGTGCAGGGGAGGGTCACACAAGACGGGAAACCACAAACTGTCTGTTAAAAGGTTTCTGGTCCAGTTCTAGGATGCTGCTTACAGTCTGGTCCGACTACTGGAAATAATAAGCCAATTTCAGTTTTCCAGTCCAGGTCTAGTCATGTATTTTCTTTCCACACACCTAGCTTACAAGCTCTGTATTCATGAATACATGTGATAGATGAACAGGCAATGTAGAACAAACATCTACTCAATGCTCTTTCCCTTGAAAATTGTTCTCATTGCAGCTGCTTGTTCTCCTTATAACATTTTCTGCTGATCACCATTCTTATTTCTCCTCCTCAATTCTCCTATATCTCCTTCATTCATCTACTGAAGAAGGGGAGTGGGGATATTAAATTCAAATTCAAATTAAAAACACATTCATTTCTGTCTGGTATGAAATTATGATAACATCAATATTCGCTTTTGAATGAAATGAGGAAGAAGGTGAGATACCCTAAAACCATGAGGTCTGTGATAGGGTCACCATAACTTCACATATAACACGTTAACCACTGAATTCTTTAATTCCCATAGGCTTAATACAGAATCCACCCCGTTCCCACCGGAAATGGGTTAAGACATACATTACATAATAATATACTACAATAGTTTCATAGTTTCTTACGAGCATGTGAGGGTAACAAACATTAAAACTAATACTTCCGGTACAGCCTTTGGAGGTCGGAGGCATACAAGTAATCATTACCTGCACGTTTGTAATAGCTTGGGCAGAGGCATGGATGGTCATTTCATCGTCTTCACCGGGTCTCACAACACACATCTGAGTCTCCATGTAGAAGTGCTCCTGGCCTCCCACATCAAAGGTGCCTTCCAGGATCCCCTCAGACTGCTGGAAGCTCCCCTCCAGGTCACCATGGTGGAACTCAGAGTCGATGTCGGGTCCGCGGAAGATGGCATCTTCTTTGATCGCATCCTGAATTTGGTAAGGTACGGTTTAAGTATTAGCATTATACTATACCTCAAAGATGGAATAAGAATGGCCAATTAGTCCTATATGCGATTAGTCCTATGCATCATCACTTCACTACATCCTGGAACGGGTTAAGGACCCCTCTGTTTCCAATATGAATTCCTAAATTATTGTAAATGATTATAATTGATTTGCAATGTTTTGTTAGAAACAGAAATAAATTGAATTAAATTGAATTGGAAAAAAAGGAATGGTTTAAAGCCTTGCCTGGACTAAAAACCTCTGCAATGGTAGAGATTCATTAGAGTTACATCCAAGTCACACTGACAAGACCAACACCAGACTGACAACAGACTGCATGAGAACTAGCAGTACCTCATACAGCTAAGATTCACTCAGTTTGGAGTTGTTTGGAAGTGTGACTGAGGTATTACCAGCCAGCGCTCAAAATACACGGGGGCGGTGGGCGATTCGCCCCCGTGAGCTACATAATCGCCCCCGTCAGGTTGCTCACGGGGGCGATTGCAAAATAAAAAATCGCCCCCGTGGAATTATAATATAAAGATTTTCTTTTCTGGTATAACTTTAACACGATATTGAGTTTCAATTTTCAAATGAAATGGAATTTAGATTAGCGTGCAAGATTTCTCGTTCTATGAGTAGGCCTATTATTACCGATTCAGCTCACAGTGCAGTGCCGCCGTCAGCAGTGGTTATAGGCCTACTGCGCCCTTAGTAGCGGTACGTGTGCACGCTGCCGCGCTATGTCTGCTGGAGCTGGAGGCGATCGCGCAAGGGCAGAAACATGGTCATGGAGAAGTTTTTCGTTGTGAAAGCGTTAACCCGCTGAAATCTGGTGATTTCAAATGAATAGCAAATAATGAACCTCGACCAGTAAATCAATATTAGGGACCTTTAGATTTGCACGATGGGAACGTGGACTGAAACGTGTGACCTCCTTTTAAGGCAGTGCCAGTGCTTAAAAGGACGTGACATGTGACTGCCAGTGCCTTAAAAGGACGTAACACGTCCACGTCCACGCAAATCTAAAAGTCCCTATTGAGAAGAAGAGGAAGACCAAGATGTCGTGGAATGATATGGTAACATGGGCAGATCTACGGGGGGGGGGGGGGGGGGGGGGGGGGGGTTAGGGGTTTAACCCCCCTCCTCCCACCCCGGCCCCCTTGGGCTGCCAAGTGAAAATGTGATATTAAAGCGGGGGGGGGGGGGGGGGGGGGGGTGGTGCTGGAGAGGAGGACTACTAATCTATTTTATTTTTTTCATGGGGGGGGGGGGGGAGTGAAGCGCCGTTTTAGCATGACTTTCTTTTTAACTCTTACTTTCACCTATCTCAGATAACCCTAAGTTTTTGGTTGCTGCTTTATATGTAGTTGATAATGCATGATTAAAGTAAAGAGAGAGAGAGAGAACCACCATCATTTTGCAATGGTTCAGGGTTCGTGTAATGTACATTTGAAACCATTTCTTAGCGTCTCAACCCTAACAAAATGGCAAAACTATTTTTGAGGAAAAGCATTATACTGAATTAAATAAAGAATAATAGCTTTATATTGCATGATACTAATACTGATACGGGCTAAAGACAATGTGGTATTTGTTTAGAGGTATTCCAAAATGACATTCTGATAATCAACATTTGTTCTGGTATCATAATGTATATACGCATAATACAACTGATCTTTATGATTTCTTAACGTGACATAGCTTCTTTTCCCCTGCAAACAAAAAAGAAAACAAGGTTATTTAATAAAAGGATCATGCGACAAATAATCATTGTGATTCAAATTGATGCAAGGATTTTTTTTGAATAAGCAATGCTTTTCACCAGAATCTTCTTTGTAAAAACGACTTTTACAAATCTCAGCCATGCAAATCTGCCACTGTGTTGTAAGATCACTTTCAGATTAGGAGAAGTGTATTCTTTAATGAGTATTTTACATTGAATGGAACGTCTCAACTCAGTAAGCATGACTGAGATTTGTAAAAGTTGTTTTTACAAAGAAGATTCGGGTGAATAGCAGTGCTTATTCAAACAAATATTCGCATCAATTTGAATCACAATCATTATTTGTCGCTTAATCCCTTTTAATGACCTTGTTTTCTTTCTCGTTTGCAAGGGGAGAAGAAGATATGTCACGTTAAAGACATCATAAAGATCAGTGTTGTATGCGTATATATTATATACACAGGCCAGTAACAGCTATGTAGCTTGTAAATTTGTAAGAGGGAAAATGCTGATTGGAATGATAATGATGAAATAGCAAATAATTGAGGAGTATCATAGGTACCAATTCAATGGATATTTGTATAAAAAAGAGCCCCGTCAGTACTAAAAGAGCCCCCGTGAGAAGGCTCACGGGGGCTCTTTTTTTGGGGGGGGGGGGGGGAAGAGCCCCGTGGACAAAAAATTAATTTGAGCCCTGTTACCAGCGTAGAGAGGAGTACACCAATTAGTCCTACACACTACTATACTGCTGGTTCATTGCATCCTGAAGCAGGTTAAGGTATTGTCCGAAGCCTCACTAAAACTAGGATAAGAAGTTGACTTGATGGGAGATAATAAACATTGATCAAGCATGGTACAGCTCTTCAGATAGTGCTTATTATTATCACTTTTTCAGTGAATGTCTGACATAAGATAGGAAAATTAAGAATGATATAAATATATACATTTACTTTCCACACCAAATATATTGGGGTTTGTGACTCCAGCAGTTGTATGATACATGCTCTAGCAAAAATTGCTTAAGTTCAATATCCTACACTATTCAAATTTTTGACTTCATATCTGTACCAAACATTATACCCTAACCCTTACCCTATGATGGTATCCTTAAACATAACTTAATATCTCATTGCAGCCCTTACCCTAACCCTATATCTTTGATGTAAAAAAGTCAGAGTAACTGTTGCCGGAGCAAATGTCAGAGCATTTCCTCCAGCACTATATTTGGATCAAAGTGACCTAAGGTGTTGACCTCATCTTACCTGAATGGTCAAGATGACCGGCTGTAGGTCTTCATACTGGACTTCAACCAGCTTGGCAGCCTTGTTGGCGAGACGGTGTGAGGTAGCTACAATGGCACCGATGCACTGACCAACACAGTGGACCTATCAAAAGAAACATTTTGTAGTTAGCATATGGTTCATGTGACCCAAAATATCTACAGATCTCGTGCCATAGTCTGCAATGTAGACAAAATACTCTCAAAGTAATGAAAATGCTTCATGAATAATTTTTGTTTCCATGCACTTTCAAAAGTATAATTATAATTTATCGAGAAATTCACAATAAAACAGAGGCATGATAGCTCAGTGGTAGAGCAGTGGTCTTGTAACCTGGAGGTTCCGGGTTCGAAACCAAGTTGATGTGCCAGTGCCCTTTAGTAAGGCATTGATCCTCATTACCAAGTCCCTCGGTGAGGACTTAAAGCTGTCGGTCCGCTGGTTGCTTACTTACGAGTACACACACGCTTACTTAACAATCAGGTAAAACAAACAAAGTAACCAACCAACATTCAATATCTAATTGTTTGGAGGTGATTGGGGTTAACTTTCCTGTGAGAAGGTAGTAATTGTACAGAGGGTGGTAGTCAAGATGTAGTCATCCTAAAATCCTATTCCAATTACTTCCATATAATTCACTCTTTATTTGATTTAGATCTCTTCAAGTCATTGCTGTAAAATCAGAAACTTTCGCAATTTTGTAAATAACAGCAGTTTTACAAGAAGAAACTTTCGCAAATCGCAATTAAGTCAGTTGTGATACAAATTTTAATATGTATAAAGTCTCTGGTTTACAAATAACTCCATTCCAATACATTTTATCTCCTATTAGCATGAAATGCACAGCAGCTAATTGAATCAAACCAATTCAATCTCACCTCCTCTGTTGCGAAGACTTCATACCCTTCAACGATACACTTATCTCCTGGAATATCTTTGTGGCTCACGTACGCTTCTACCCCTTCTAGAGCAAGGGCCTTGCTTGCATCCACACAGCTGAATGGAATAGAATGCAAATGAATGACAGGTGAATACGCGACACACGCTCCTGAGGCAGTATAGTAGCACAAAATATAGTTTGTCAATTACCGCATGATATGAAATATACCGGTAGATGTTAGTATAACATGACTGCAAAGATTGATATATTTGGATGCCCCTTGGATATATTATAAGCACTAGAAAATTGAGCCCTTAAACACTTCTGCTTTCGAGAGAAATTGAATATAAAAATTTACCGGTGCTCCCGGTAAATTTTGATGAATTTCAAATAGCGCCTATGGCCGTACAATGGTAGCTGTGACCATGAAAATCTCAGAATATGTAGTTGTGATATATAATTTCCAAACGGGAATAGCATATTTGGTCGATTTAGTCAAGAAACATTGTTTTGTAACTTAATTAATATCTTGACCTTGAGAGGGAGCTATACAACATAAAGAGTGTATTATTTACAATTTCATAACTTTAGACTCGATTAATCGCGACAACGATCACTAAATATTGTAGGATCGCATTTGCTTTCAATATATTCATTTGAACCAAATTCATGACCCCATACCAAGACTGTGTATTACCTTTAAGGGCAATTTTAATACCCTACTGTAAATATACATCCAATAGAAACCCTATTTGAATTATGTAACACGTCATTGTAATGTTTGCACAGCTCAATAGTTGAGGCAAGGCTACTGAAATTGTCTTTAATTGATTATGATATTTGATATAAATGTACAGGTACGATATACCACACTTCATTCACTATGTTGTAAAAGACATAGACTTACACAATCTTTGCATGGGCTCTTGAACTGACAACCAAAGCCATGTACAGCTCACCTGTGGATAAAAGAATATTTCAACTCTTCTCTAGTGTCTGTTTTCTTCTTTTCTTCTTTTTTCTTTTTTAAACAACAAGCAATAAGGAAATGAGCTCTAAAACGTAAATTCCAAAAATTACTTTAGACATTCCTCAGGTACATGTATTTGTTCTTGGTATCTATTTATGTACAACACTGTTCTCTGATTTTTTTATGATTGATGTTTAATTGTTGTATTCCTGGAAATAAATACACATAAAACTAAAACTAAAATATTACAATAATAATTCTACTTGTCTTGACAAATTAAAAAAAGCAAATTTTCATTAGTGTTAAATGCTATGTCTTCAGCGCAAGCAGCCATGAATGTGCAGACATTACCCAATGATGCATCTTAAATTTAGTTGAGCCATTACAATCAAAATATTCGTCCCTGAAATAAGCATAAGATAATTACAGAAAACAACTCCAGATTCCTACCTTCTTGTACGGGTATATCATCACAGAAGACCGCCTCCCCAGAACACTGCTGAAGAGCTGCCCGATGGACAATGGGTCTACCTAGGGGATCAGCATCCGGCTGGTCTATGGGCGGGGGCTGGTGGGAAAGTAAGAAACATATGATGACTGTCAATGTATCTTAAAGAGCTTAATTGGAAAATATGCTACATCCATAAAAACAAGAGATACACTAATGTAACCCTACTGTAAATCTCTGCTCCACCATTCCTTTTTTATCATATTAAGAGAAAAAGCATAACCCTGGGACAGTGGTTATGTTACAATGGATTCCGGGATTCAAAGAAGTTAGCGCACTTGTGCCTTTATGTACACTGAAAACTTCTACTACACATATCTTGTATATCTCTCTCCTTCTGCACTCCCCATTCAAGCTCAGAACAGCAGCTGTGTAACCAAGTTTTGTAACAAAGACATTGTGGATTTTAAACCTGATCAGAACCTCCACTTGTGCCCTGAGGGAAGGTAATCGATTATCAAAATGAACAACTTCTACCATAACGAAACACTCTAGCATGCATTCAACTACAGAACCCTGTCCTCTATGTGTGCTTAACAAATTTCTATGATAGTTATTCATCTTGTTAAGTGATTAAAAATTACTCCAAATTAAAATCTAAAATATATTACAGTCAAACCTGTATAAAAAGACTTTTTTTTCCTCTTTCCCTTGAATATGGTTTCTCATTGAACCTGCACTAAAGGAACCTGCACATAAAGATCACCTGCCTATAAAGGCCACTTTCCTTGTTTCCCTAGAGCTGTTTTTATGACAGGTTTAATTGTATATACAAATGATTAAGGATACCCTTTTTGCTATTACAGCACAGAATCTATACAAAAAGGCGCAGAATCTATCCAGCACAAAACAAAACCAACAGAAGTGTTACCTGATAGATCTGTGTACTGACTGGGCCTTCCCCATTGTAGGATGCAGGTATGCTAGGATCTGATAACTGACCATGGGTGAAAGGACCAGTCAAGGCCTGGATACAAGTGAAGGAAAACAATAGTACCATTAATTTTCGCTTAAATTAAGTGTCTATGTAGCCTTTTAAAGACTGCAGGAAGCAAGAACTAATTTGAAGTACTTTTACTTGTACTGCAGTGTAAATGGAATTCTTGTTGATATCATATCTTCTTGCGGCATACTAAATCTTGATTTTTGTTGTTGTTCTTGTTAATTGACAGGGATGTATTGTTCTCAGAATCTAAATACATATTGATGAGTAATTCGTACTTCACTGACTAAGTCAAATCACCTTTAACTTCGCATGATCTGTCAAAGTTTAACAATTACATTATCATTTTACATCAATCTCTCCCTCTCTGTCTAGTTTTACCAAATAAAAGGCCAAATTACCAAATTTCAAATTGCATACCTGCTTGTTGTCGATGCGTTGGGAGACTTGAACATAGAACCTGAGAAGACATGTCACCATACCACTCTTCCTGTACTCTGCTGAAATCTCATGAGGATGAGGTATTGGTGTAATCTCCATGGTAACCGACTGGATCGCATCCTGCAGAAAACTTTGGTTCCATGGTCTGGAAAGGATGGTGAGGGATAGAAAAGAAGATGATTCCTAATTAAAAGGTTGAATCACTTGAAAGTGGATGCAGAACTGGTTTATTTGTACATAATGCATGTTTGAAGGGAATTTTTTTTAATGTCCTTACAACTCTAAATACAGATAAATGATACACAGAAACTTGAAAACATATCAAAAGAGATACATGTACTAAGCTTTTGAGATGTCCAACTACCAAGAATTTTGACAGTTTCGATAAATGATAGGAAAATGGAAAATGCACTCTTCAAATATTAAATATTGATAAGTAAGTATTACGTTTTGTAATACAATTGAATAACAATGTTAAAAAAAGTAAAGATACTTACTGTCCGATCAGACTATTGCATGTCTTTTGAGCTACAAACGGATTGTCATCAATAGCACCAAACACCAGACAAAGATCCTCGACCTTTTGACCTTCGGGTTCAAAGGTCACCCTGAACCCACAGCTGATTGATGCACGAGAGTTGTCACGACGCTCGGCCACTTTATGAGAAAAGAAGTAATCATTCTGTTGACAAAAATAACGATACAGCATGAAGAGAAAGTGTGTAATAGTACATACATGGACATTATAACATAAAGATGAACGCTACTTTCTTATGTCTGTCTATTAAGACAAGGAATGAACTGGTACATGCTGCTCTTAATACATGTGCTCTTGTGCTGGTGAAGATACAATATCACATATACTATGTACTAATACTACTAATATTCTAAAAAGTTCATGTAATAATTTGCTATTGACTATTGCATCACATATTCAGGATAAAGGTTTTTTTTGTTTTTTGTTGTTGAATCAATAGCTCCTTTTGTACTTACAGTGAAAGGGACACAATAAAAGCAAACAAAGTTCATATTTGATGCACATTTGGAGCTTAAAATTCAGGGAGATGTGAACTGGTCTAGCTGTACAGCCTCTTTCTTTGTCTTCACTACGACTCTGAAAGACCCTGGTTCAAAACAGAGTCACTCTTTCATTTGTGACATTTAAGATCGGTTCGATCGGTCCCAAGATGTACCTTATTGAACATGATTGATACACATGTTAAAACCCAATTACACACTCAAACACAGATGAGATACAAGTTGGTCTAGCCATACATTCACTTGGTCACCTATCTATCTCCGCCCCAAAATTGACTCTGACAGATGATGGTTAGGAACGGGTCATGTTTTTCGATTGGTGATGTTTAAGGTCGGTTCCCAAATATAAATATTCATATCTGATTGATATACATCAGTAAAATCCCAAGTTTTACACACACATATTTGATCATTTTGACTGTTGGCTATACTTGCCTCTATTGTGTATTTTGTGTGGCATATGTGACCAAGTACAATTGAAAATGAATGAAAAGTTGCACTGTAAATATCATTTAGTTTATATTAGGTCTCATCATTAGGTCTCATAAATTTAAAACACATTATCATGATTTGTTTAATTTGACTACAAGACAAATGAGACAAAAGAAAATGAAAATGTGATTTACAGCACTGCTAGCAAGGAGATATAACAAAAAACAGAATCAAAGTTATATAAAAGCAGTTTTATGAAAACTTGTCCTATAAATCATAAATAGTTCATAACAAATTGGAATATTTTAACATAACACTTGCCTGTCCTGTGAAAGGTATATGTAATGATTCAATAATCTCATCTCTGGCCAGGACTGACTTGTTGGGCTCTGGGTAGAAATCCTTGTCCAGAGGAAGGGTTCTTCTGGCTCCTGTAAGGCAGAGGTAGAGAGCTTAAATGTTACATTCAAGGTTACAATGGTTGTACGGCACTCAGGCACAGTTAATATTAATATTACGATTTTGGTTAGTGTACGATAATGGCCCAGAGTAATGTTAGCAAGGTAGGACCTTACAGTGGTCAAACAAGTCCAAGGTATTTATTCATTTTCTTAACGTTTTTAAATATAAACATACCAGTATATTATGTGTAATGGAAAAAAGAACATAAAGTAGCAACCTAGGTATTATTTTCGTGATGTTTTGCCTGATCTTAGTTGTGGTAAGCCTATAAATAATAGTCATGAGATGAATAAAATATGTGCTGTACCAGTAATTGATACTAACATTCAACAATTATCATCTGCTGATGAGGAAAGACTATGAAGAGGAAGAAGACACAAGGGAAACAAAATATGGTCTGTATAGGCAGGTGATCTTTCTATACAGGTGGCCACTATTTTGGCATTTGCACTTGTGACAAAGGCCTGGGCTCTGTATCATCAAAGATAAAGGGATAGGGAAAGGGTTGCAATTTGGATATTAGGTTAAGTCCAGGGTTAGGGGTACAATGATGGCCCAGAGTAAGTGTTGCCAGAGATTGTGTTATACAACCCTTTCTATACAGGGGGCCACTAAAGCAGGTTACACTTTCACCTGCGACAATCATTCCACAGTAATTTCCCACACCAACCAAATTCTGAACTTCCACCCTGGACATAAAACTATTCCTAACCCTAACTAAACTTAACCTAATACCAACTTGCAACCCTAACCCTAAACTTTTGATGATAAAAAGCCTGGGGAATTGTAACCATAGCAAACTGTTGGATTACTGGCTACATTATCAAAATATACAGACGAAAAAAGCTAGAAACGGTATCCTGATCATACCTCCAGCTTTTACAAGAGTGATGGTTGTCTTGGTTGCCATGAGGATGATACACAGATCCAACATCCCACTTGCACCTGCTATACTCCCACCAATACTCTGAGTGGAAAATTTGAATGTGATAGAAGTATGTAAGAACAATAAAACAGGGTGAGTAGGAGTATAGTGGGTTATAGGAGCAAACATTGGAAATGAGGTTTTCCAAAACTTTTTGTCTCTCAGAATGATGCAGGTCTTTTTTTGTTAGCTCTAATCATGATACATCAAATGTTAAAAAGAGTGTGCTTCATCACTAAGAAAGAATATGAAGTAAAACAAAAAAATTGTTCCGATTTCACCCTGATTATTAGGATATAAAGATGTCATATGATGTTATATTGGCAAGTACTGGTTGTACAATGTTTGCAGTATGTGCCCACATCTTGACATGTTAAGCTGTTATATATATGCAAAACCCTAACATAACAGGATATTAGATCAGTTGGTATTTAAATGCATATGGGAAACATAAATTAAGTTGTGTCCAATACGTTTCAAAGGAGGAAAAATACGTACTTTATCTTTTTATGGATATATGAACAGGTATTAGCCATCCACCACATTCCATTGATATGAACTTAATGAAGGATCAATAACAAAAGGGCTGGGTTAAAAGGTTAAAGGTGAACTCACAGCCATGTTGCGAATCTGTTGCCCTGCCCACTGACCAAGCATGTCAGTTATAGCTCTGGCAGACCGAGTCTGGTGCTCCGGCAACCTCTCTACCATCCCCCTGAGATGCTCTTCAAAATGAGACACGCTGACCCCTGACCCAAAGGTGACCCCTGTGTCAGAGGTTGTGACCTGGGTCAGTTCTGTGACTCCTCTTCCAGGTGAGACAAGAAGAGGGAAGTGATCTCCTTCGTACTTGAGCGTACCTGGTGGGGAATGAGATAGAAACTGTCATTGCTTTGACATTGATGCAGTCCTCCCATCCTTTCAATGACATGTGTGATTCATTGGCTCAAAACTTCTTTTTTTAAAACCAATACTAACTCAACTAACTCAACTAAAATCGTTCAATAAAATCTAATCTAATCTGTTGTTGGCTTGCCCGTGGGTTGAGCCATCAGATCACATAATATTGGTTGAGTACAAGAAAATTAATGACTGATTAAGATGAATTAAATTCAAGCGTTAAAGAGCCAAAAGAGCTTAATTTACTGAATAAAAGTCAGAAGTCACCAAAGTTTACATATTATTTCAGATCACTTTATGATTTAAACTACATTTCATCAAGACAGATGCATGCACTGTGTAGACAACTGAGCTGGAGTTTGCACAATTGTTGAAGAGTGGAAATGGTTTTGTTCTTAGATTTATTAGAGATTTCCGGCTACGTTGTCATATTAGACGGTCCCATTCTTCATTTGGAACACATTATAACCAAGATAAATGACCTACTCATAATGGTGCTCCCCATGGTGAGCTGCGCCTGTGAGTTGTCCGCTAAGAGTTGAAGCAGTTCTTCCAATGTTGACGTCACGACCCATGTGGATTGACCCCTCCGAAAGATCACTGTCTGATTGTATTCTTCAGCATTGGTCTGTGTGAGGTAGGAGAGAGAAAGATAAATCTTAAAGAGATATTGTATTCTGCCCTGATTTCATGCAAGCTTCAATTCTGAATTCAATTTCGAAATCTCCAATTCAATTTTCATTTTCATTTCTATTTTCATTTCGTACATGATTACAGTTTTCTAAGCAGCACATGGCAAGTCCAAGCTCTATTGTCAAATATGTTACCAACTACTTTTAAGATTTCAGTACTTTTGCTATGTAGAAGCTTGAAACAGACCAAACATCAAGACACTGAAAAATAATGCAAAGACATAGAAAATAAACAGCATCATCTTTATATTTCTTCACAGAACATAAATAGCATACACTTTGAATCTTACTAGAAGTTCAGGAGGAAATATTGGTTCTTGAGAAGGATCATAAGGTTTCCAATCTTCATCATTCACCATCTGTAAAAAGAAATATAGAGTTTGGTTGCATAGTTTGTGAAAGGAACATGCAATGAATGAGAGTAATATAATTCCATTGATATTATACAGATAATATTTTTGTGTGCCTCGTAAGTAACATACATTCTCAGGAAAATATTGAATATTCATGGCTAATTTCCATACTAATGTCAGTAATCAAAATACATTATCATTAATCATGAAATAGTGGATGAGTTAGCCTTCTTGACTTAATGTTATCAGAAATGATATCTGTGTACTCACACTCATAGGCTGATAATCCGGCTCTGACTGACATGAGCTACCTGTTCGCTGGCAGCAATCCTCCTTCTGAAATATAACACAAATTCATCAAGTTGTAGTTTGATATCATTCAATCATGCAATAATACATTGAAAGATTTTGCGAGATGAAAAAAAAAGACAAAGATAACAAATCTGATATAGTTGTAGATTTTAATTAACTTAATTTCAATCACCAAAGTAAAAATTTCCTGACCTCCAATGCTTACATTCAAACACAAGAATACACTGTAAATAGAATGAATGTCATAATCTTTTGTCACTGAAGGCTAAAAGTAACTTATTTACCATTTACTAAAAATCTATCCTTTTGCAAGAACATTGTAGAATTGGAAAGTTACTTTGAGTAATTGATAGTACAGTACTCACCCCAACTACCACCCTCTCCTGTACATCCCTTTATCAATTAATAAAGCAGAAGGACTTAGATCCATGAATTTAACAAGCAATAAAGCATCACATTATAATTATTTTAAACCACCAATATCCAACTCTTTCAGCTTATCCGCAGAAGGATACAAATCAATGAATTAAACATCCAATAATTCATCATAAACAGAATGAATACCAACTACAACCCCCTCCTGTACATCCCTTGGTCAGCTTACCCCGCAGAAGGACTTAAATCCATCAAGGATAGGTCTATATCCGGTGCAGCGACACAGGTTGCCTTCCAGGTGCCTGAGGATATCCTTGACGTGTGGCTTGGGATTGTTACGTAGCAGGGTGTACATGGACATGACCATCCCAGGACTGCAGAAACCACACTGAGAACCATGGCTCTTGGCAAGACGCTCCTACAGAAGGAGGCAACATAATGACCAGAATTCTCTTTCATATCTTTTCTCTCTTTCTCTCTCTCCAGACAAAAAGATAGAAAGAAGAAAGATAGATATGATGTAGAATCTGTCTAGAGAGGTCATCTGTATCTAGTGACCACTGTTTCCTTTGGATTGCCTCGACAGACAAGTTTAAAGACATTATTCAATACAAGGTACATGATTGTTTAAATGAAGTTGATCGTAAAAATTACAAGTAAACAGAACTTTATAATACATAAAACTTGACATTCACACTCAAGTTTACGGATTTGTACGCAAAAGTAGCAATTGGATTTTTATATATGTATATCTTCTTTATAGCAGTAATATTTGAAGTTCTTATTTGAAATAAGTACAGCAACATGGAACCCTGAACAAACTAATACATATTACAATATTTGTTTATGATTGGGTACCCTTTGGGCTTATGCTCTTCCATAAGTACCTGAACTACATGAAGCCTATCTCTAGTGCTTCCAATACCCTCTACAGTAGTGATTGCTTTGCCGTGAAGGAGACAGATGGGCGTCAGGCAGGAGACAACTGCTTCATGGCTGCATCAATCAAATGAAAGAGAAGAAAGAACTTGATTATGAGCAGACTTTGTGCAATTTTTAACCCATTTTCTTTAATCATGCAGTATTGTAAACAAGGCTTTGTATAATAAATTTCATGTAACATTATAATGATGTTGATTGGCTTCTTGACTCTATAAAGTATGCCAATCTATATTCATTGGAATTGCACACGTGTACCTTGTAACCTACCGGTATGCCTGTTTTATGTTATTTGTAAAGTATCGCAATTTCAGCCGAATGGCAGCAAACATGTCTTCATAAACTTAAGTTGAATTTCAGAGAGACTTTGTGAAGTATCGCAATTTCAGCCAAATGGCAGCAAACCTATGTTTTCATACAAAACTTGAGTTGAATTTGATAGAATTGATGAGATATAGTTAAAGTGCAAAAAGAATATATATATCATAAGGAAATGAATGTTATTTTGAGCTAAGCACATTTTAATGTTTGATCAATATACCATTTCCATGCATTTTAGTGATTTCTTTATCTAAATTCCCTGATTTTTCAGTGACTGGAAAAAAAGGGAAACACATTTTTTAGGATTTCCCTGATAACAGGATAGCTCTGAACCCCTATACATGTATACATAGAGAGAGAGAGAGAGAGAGAGAGAGAGAGAGAGAGAGAGAGAGAGAGAGTGTGTGTGTGTGTGTAAGAGAGAGAGAGAGAGAGAGAGAGGGGGGAGGAGAGGTAGAGGTAGAGAGAGAGATGGGGTGGGAGGGGTGGGGACAGAGAGATAGGAGGTGGTTGCGAGAGAGTAATTTTTCATGTGGACAATCATCAATGTCCATCAGCAATGTTGTCAGTCCTCACCGTATAGCTTTCGTCTGAGGATGGACATATGAAAGCATGACAGTACATGCCCCGCATGCCCCTACACCACACGCTTGCTTCGTTCCATGTAGCTTTACTGGACTCACATCGTTAAGGAAACTGCTTCATATTTTCACTCTTATTTATACTCTTACTTTTACTGGAACAAAACACAATAAAACACATCAGATAATCAGAGCTTGCAGAACTAATGTAAGGTTCCACCTTTTCAATGTTTATTATGAATTACTCTGTCATGAAAAAGCCATAGTAAATATAGGCCTTTCTGTGCTAGGTATCACTACCATATTGACAACTCTAAAATGATTGAATGGCCCAGCAGAAGGGCAGGATTGGATATTTATAACGGAACACAAATATCCAAACTTCTGACCATTATTTTGCCGCACAGTCCGTACATCGTCCAAATTAGCAATAACATTACTACTTTATGAATAAAATCTAAACCGTTAACCTTATCTCTACATATTTTTTTATTTTGTTAACAAAAAAGTTGTATTTCCCAAAGTACTGGTATAATTAGTTTCCATGGTTACACTTTTCTTCACAATTACAAGGAGTCATTTGCTTTCAATGCTCAAGTGCTATCGAGCAAGGTCTGATGAAGACTGAGAGATGTGAGTTAACATTTACTACAACTGGATTCAGGAACTGGAACAGAGCGTTGAATCATCAAGCCTCAATATTTCTTAGGCAAGCAGTATTCAAGATTTCTCAGCAAGATGAAGGAGTGAACGTGGCACTACTACTCAGCAAGCAAAATTGTAAACAACAAGAACTGAACAGGAAAAGTTTTCTTGTATTTTGTTCAGGCAGTGAGGTACTTGTTGCGAGAAGGAATACCCTTCCGTGGGCATGCAGATAGAGAAGAAAATCTGCAACGGTCACTCGATGCAAGCAGAATTAGATCCTGAACTGAGACAGTGGCTTCGGCGGTCAACGATGTTCACATCACACAAATGTATTGAGGAGATCCAGAATATCTTCTCCCATACATCCTCCAGGCTATCATCACGGACATCAAGGACTCTCAACAATACACAGTATTTCTTGATAGAACCCGGGATATAAAAATGAAAGAACAAGAATCAGTATGCATTCGACATGTTGATCAAAATCTTGAAGTGCATGAGGACTTTGTAGGATTCTACGAGCAGCAGGAGACAACAGGAGCTGCTTTGGCAAGTACAGTAAAGGAAGCCTTACTACGACTTGGAGTTGACCTTACATGTTTGAGGGGACAAGCCTATAATGGAGCCGCCAACATGGCCGGGAAATTCAATGGATGTCAAACAATTCTGCGGGCGGAATATCCACTTTGTCTCCACCATCACTGTGCAGCACATTGTGTGAACTTGGTATCTCAACATGCATGCCAAGCATATATGCATCTCTCACTGATGCATTTCAACTAGAACAAGATCTGCGAAACTTCTACAAGAGAAGTGGGAATACAACAAGCTATTTTCTAGCATGTATGTGGAGATTCTGTCCCTGCTGCTTCTACCACCATAAAACCGCTGTGTCCAACAAGATGGCTATACAGACATGCAGCCGTACCTTCTGTGCCTTCCAACTATGGAGCAATTTTAAAGAGCTTGTTAGAGTTTGGCCAGGAGACTGGCGACGGCAAAGCGAGGGATCTAGATGATGGTCTTACTGTACATGTAAATCTGGGGTGAGCTATCTAGCGCTCTCTGTAGCAATAAATCACAGGTCCCCTTCATGAACTGAACAGAGTTCTTCAGGCAGAAAAGCAAACAGTGTCAGAGATGTTGGAAAATGCAAAAAAAAGTAGAAAAATCACTACAGTGCGTCCCAGAAAAAACGAAACCAAGAATTATTGATGTTTAATCATAACTTAATTACATTTATAATTGATAAATGACACATATTTGCAAGCTTAGAAAGAATGAGCTAGGAATAACAAAGTTCTGTTTGAGTAAAGTAGTGCTTGCATTTCCATAATTTTATTAAACAAATTCGTTTTCACTGGCTGCCTGCCGTAGCAACAAATGGAATTATCACAAGACTCAACTCCGATTCGTTGACAATCAGCCGTAGACGAAAGACTTCAGGCTTAAAGTGGGAAATAGAATTCCCATCCATGCCCAAGCTCCCTACTAACTATTTACAACCCTTCGGACTGCACACTAACTAACCGCAAAGTAAAAGTGATATGTGAAAACAGTATATTGCTTGTTTTTTTGCTACGGAATGTATTTTTTCGATACAACATAACCTCAAAAACCAGTGAGGGGGTAGTCACTTCCGTCATCTTTGCCACTCTCGTTCACTATGCTCCCTCGTCCCTCGCATCCCCCCCCCCCCAATACATATATCCTCAAAGAAAATTCCAGAAATACTACTTTCCACTGGAAAAGACTTTTACCTCCCCCCCCCCCCCCCCCTCAAATCAAATCAAATTAAAGACATCATGAAATGGGTGTATACTTAATACTTTGAAATTAACCTAAAACCTGGCCTTTGTGAAATATAAAACCTGTTGCTAACCTATTAGTTCCACATTCTTTTATTCTTTACAAGTCAATGAAAGCATATGGTCAACTTAAAAAGGTGATAGCATTTTCATATGGTTCTGAAAGTAATTTAGCATGCAAATATCCCAAATTTAAGATATCCTCAAATAGCTGTATGCTTTGATAACTTCTACAAGTTTTGTTTTAAATTTGTTAACTAAATAGATCGATTTAGGTAATACAGCCTACAGGTATGTACATATTAAAGGATACACTTTGTTCGAAGATAGACATCTAGAGTAGTATCTGGGTCTGCATCTTTTTCGATGATCTGGAAGAAAAAAAGATAGCATCGATCGACATTAACTATGTGATTCTATCAGAAAATACAAAATGAACACTTAGCCTATGTTATGATGTAAAGTTGAACTAGGTTTTTTCTTCAAATGCAGAAATATCTTTGTTATGAAAAAGAAATATCATTCTAGTTTTTATCTAAGGAAATATAGACCCTTGACTGAGGCTTGTTGCAGTAATGATTACGAAGCAGAATTTTATTTTTTCTTCATTCTAGATCCCTGTTCAGAGATTTCGGCAAACATGTAAACCTGGGTGTGACTACAAAGTACAAAGTACAAACTAAAGTTCAAATTGTTTTGGGTCAATAAATTCAGAAATAAAACATCATCCGTACCGGTAGTCTTGTTGACAATGATTTTAGTTTACACCACTTTGCAAGACAGCTAAACAGGAAGATACACAAACGTTTTAGACATTGAATGTTTAGACCCCTAATTCTTACATTAACTGCATGATCCATGCACGACTAAATTAATTTGAGCAAACATGGTTGATTGGAGACGTAGTCACACGTGTCACAAAAATTGCCCCAACCCCATGGAATTACCCATGTACAAATACAATGTGTTTTCCACTCAAACTGCTCAACTTATAAAAATTAAGACATAAAAAAAAAGACTTACTGTATGTATTCATCATTATTAAATTATCTGATCATTTATTTTCTTTGAGTGACGTGATCAACAACGCAATCAAGCCCGTAGGATTTCAGTGGAGGAGTTTGTGCAGACATGGGGAGGGGGGGGGGGGGGGGGGGGGGGGGGGGGGGGGGGGGGGTGGGGGGGGGGGGGGGGGTGGGGAGGGGGTGTCGATCCCCTCTCCCAGCTACATTTTTCCGTCTGAAAATCAAGTTTAATTTACAATTTCGAACACCAAAACGTTTTGTTCTCTTTTTCTTCTTCATTGTTTTTCTTTTAAGAA
The DNA here is from genome assembly GCF_000002235.5 of Strongylocentrotus purpuratus. Classification (NCBI taxonomy): domain Eukaryota; kingdom Metazoa; phylum Echinodermata; class Echinoidea; order Camarodonta; family Strongylocentrotidae; genus Strongylocentrotus; species Strongylocentrotus purpuratus. The sequence goes on from NW_022145605.1 coordinate 4,322,983, forward strand.
TTCTTGCCGCTATATTGGGTTGTGCGTCCCCCTCCCCTAGTTACGGGCCTGATATATGTTTAATCAAGAAAAAGTGTTTCAATTCACAGATTCAAGGTTTTTACAAAAACTTTGAAAGATAAGTTAATAATTAACCGCTAGAATTTATATCCAGAGTAAATCACACTAGTTTCATTGAGCCAGACATGTTATGATATGCAATATAAATTTGTATAAACAATTTTAGTCTAGGCCTATATAGACTAACTCATAATGAAAATTATATCAATTGAAATGAAAGGTCTGAATGAGATGATACATATTTTGTCAACAAAATACAAAATCATAAATGCTTACACTCTTGCCTTTGGCTTTGCAATTTCTAGCCCCCACCCCCCCCCCCCCCCCCCCCGGCCCCCCCCCCCCCCCCAAAAAAAAATAATAAATCATATTTTAAGTTTTTAACAAAATATATTGTGGCTTCCATATCCACCCCTATGTTATTCTTAATTTTGTTCGCAAGAATGTGCATACATAGCGTGCTAACATGCCTTCCAAATTAGAACACGTCTTGACCTGGCCTTGCTTGCCTTGGCTGCCGGCTGGTCCCCTGGCTGGCCTGGCTGATCGAGCTGCATGGGCTAGCGCCTGGGCCTGAGCAGCTGCAGCGTTTCAAGTTCACAGACATCCTTTGAAACGCGTGTTAAAAGCAGTGGTGAATGCCATGCTAGAACTACTAATTTAATAGAATGCATATTAAGTGAAACATTTACCTTTTTACCATTGCAGAAGAAGATTAACTTGTCAGGCATTTTCGGGAAAGAAATCTCGCTGGCCTGTCCTGAAGGTATGAATTAGCTCTTCTTGCTTCGGCAGAAGTCACTAGTGTGTCAGAATCAACCCGTGTAGTACGTGCATGTGTGCATGTACAAAGAGCACTGTTTACAAATGACGTACGGCGCGTTGCGGCGCCGCCGGGCAGGGGGCGGGGCCAGGGCTGGTTCGATCAGCTGGAGATCAGCTAGCGGTACTTATTTTGTGGATCAGACGTGCCTGGGAGCCTAGAATACCGTTACCGTGTCGACAGCCCGGTGGGGTCACTCCCCTGCAAAGAGTGACACGTATGACCGTTACCACCAATGCATATAACCCCCTTTTGCGGTCAATTTCAAGGACATTTTGTGAAATTTAACCCCCTTTTTTACGTCAAAACAAGGACAAAATCGTACTTTGGAATACCCCTATTTATAAGATTGTAAGGACACTTTCGCAAATTTACCCCTATTTTACCATATTTCAAGGACAAGACTCGGCTCCGAGAATTTTTCTTCCCCGTTTTCTCTTTTCCCTTCCCGGTTTTCTCTTTTCCCTTTTCCTGACCCCTATTTATCAATTTCGGGGACACATGTGCCCCCCTATTTTCTTAATTTCGAGGAATATTTTGTCCGCGGACATTGCTTGAAATTGACCCCTTTTTCCGCGATTTTGGTAACGGTCATGCGGTCCGGAAGTCACATTGAGTGACCCCACCGGGGTCGACAGACTCGCACCAATTCAATTCAATTCATGTTCTATTGTTTTGATAAGAAAATGGCATAATTCTGGATACTAATATTGTCATAATTATTTACAGTAAAATTAAAGAAAACATGAAATAAGGTTTTAAAATGAAAATTGATAGCTGAATGTATACTAGCATATGTTACCCTCGAGAGCACTGCCCCCCCCCTTCCCTCCCCTCCCCAGGAAAAGAGCCTGTCCGTTTCAAACTAATTATGAAAGAAGTATGTCAGGGTTAGGGTTTGCATATTTGGAAACTGTTTGAAAATGACATTATGAATACCTCACCTTTGCTGACTCGTGCATCATACAACTGTAATATATATATACAAGATATTTATTTCTCTCGACCCCCCCCCCCACACTTTTTTTTCGAGGGGGGGGGGGGGGGGGCTGGGAGGCAACATTTGTATATATGTGTACATATTCCATGTTATCCTCCCCTCTCTCTTTATCTCTCTAATCTCTAGCTCTATGATTAATCCAAGGGGGTGGGGCTGTTCAGGGTGAAGGCAAAATAATCAAATCCTATATACGTGTAGGCATGGGGATACATCCTAGCTGACACCTACTGGGAATGTTCTAAGGGAGGCAATCATGGTGGTGGGAGGTGGTCTTCTCAATACCATTCTTTATCTAACTCCACTTTCATCTTCATTGATAATTATCTTACTTTGAACATTCTCTCTTTCTCACTTGTTCCATATTACATCTGCAGCATTCTCATGTCTGAACGGTCAAAGTAATTGCTTTCTCTAATTTTCTTTTTGATCCCTGCTTCTTAAGATCTTCCATCCCACTATCCCTTCTAGTTACTATATATACTCTCACAGCTCTTGGGCACTTGTCCCTGCAGCTTCATGTATTCTTCCTTCACTGCCCATATCTCTCCTCTATGCATCCACCACAATCACTGTTCCACAAAGTTACAATTATTTCAACAGTTTGATTATTTTTCGTTCATATGATACGTGAGCCCCATATAGCTCTTTCTTTTACTCTGGATCTCTCTAGCTAGCTCTGTTCTCAAATATTGCAGGATACTTCAGTGATACGAGCAAGCTGCATGCATGTGTTAATTGACTTTTCAAAATCACACAAGTAAGTAAGTGTGAAGAAAAAAAGAGCTAGCAGCTAGCTGCCGCACATAAACAAATATAAAATTAAAGGGATGCTTCTCAGATAGAGCCAAAATCCGGCAGCTAAATTGAAACAAACATTCCATATATTTTTTTCTGTCAACCCCCCCCCCCCCCCCCCACCCCAAAAAAAGCAACAAAACAACAACAACAATACCATAATGTCACAGTCTGGACATTTGCTAAAGATGAAAAACAACACATTGTATAGTGACTTGGTATAAACAACATTCATTTCGTCCTTGTTTTCACGAAGTGACGGTAGTGAGGAAAATCGTAACGCAAAGTGAATGCAATTTTTTTTCACTACCGTCACTTCGTGAAAACAGCGACGATTTATTGATATATCACATGCATACATGCTAGAAATGGCACAGATATATAATGAAGGAATATCCCCCAATCAGATAAAATATCATATACATGAATGAACAAACACATACTACAGTTACCAGCAAAATTATTCAAACCGTAACAAATTTTTTTTTTAAAGTATGTGGAAAACTTATTTGTCTCAATTTATGTTTCTTGAAAAAGCTTACATCTTTAAAGTATTCATCAATGGCCCATTTAACAAGTCAACCTTTAGTTCTTGAGTTAAGAAAACACACACAAAACTCAAATTCAAAAGGAGTATGAATAATGAAGGTGTTGACTGCATATTAGATGTACCGGTAAGTAAAAGTATGTCTTATAGAACCAAGGAGTGTGTTGGTCTTATAACATAATTATCTGCATAAATGGAGTTTGTTTTAACTACTGAATTCAATAAATTTAAAGGGATCCGGTAACTTTGTCTCAGATTCTGAAATAAAATTCTGGATTTAGCTCATGATGCAATGAAAATTATAAACCTTTAGGTCAGTCAGGAGCCCCATGACTTTTACAAGCCGATCGCCAGTCTGATTATCAAGATATTTATGATTGGAATTACAAATTTTGAAAACCGTTCGCCTGACGGTTTTCATAACACTACAGTCTATTGGGGAAAACGAGTATGGTAAAACCGGTCACTCAAAGATTTTTTACTTTTTTGAGGCACTTCTTGATCATTTTGAAGCACAATTTTTTTAGGGCTTCAATATTACACCATATCACAGACACTGATAACACGTAGGGCCGTGTATCTCAGATTTAACATTGTTAAACGATCCCTTTAATTATGATATACCGGTACACAAAATGGGACTGAAATAAGAAACTCTTCCTAACAGGTATAGCTAACAATATAAATGAACAATATAACAACAAAAAGAATACCAGTACTGTATAGCACAATGGACTATTTATATACATGTATTTTTGTTTATTTCTGTCTTTCATCTAATATAACTCATGTCTTGTCTTCTCTATCCCTCCTTCAACCCCCCCCCCCAAAAAAAAAACCTCTCTCCCTCTCTCTCTCTCCCTCTCTCTCTCTCTCCCTCTCTCTCTCTCCCCTCTCTCTCCCCTCTCTCTCTCTCTCTCTCTCTCTCTCTCTCTATTTCTCTTGGCAAGAGAATCAAAATTAATATATGAAATATATTAAGTATATTCAAAATTTCAAATAATTTACATCAATTATTGTATTCTTTACAGTGATGAATATGTCTTAGAAATCCAGTGTTCACACATTGTACACCATTATAGAATATATAAAAACCTGAAGGAATGATAATTGTATGGTTAATAATTCAATATGCTTGTTGATATTGATAAACAGGGATGCATTTGAAATATTTCCCAACTCTACTTACATTTAGCACTGTAAAGCACACACTACACAAATATTAAGGAAGCATTCTTCTGTAAATACTAACATTGTAATATTATCTTTTATATTTTTACATTACACCAACAAAAAATACTGACAGTTAAACCATGCTTGTATTTTTAAAAAATATTTTTCAGAATCCACATCTTTTCATAAAATCTAGTTAACTAAATATCTTTGGTATCCTACCTGATATTAATTAGATATACTGGATAAATCTGTACAGCACCCTGCAAAACCTGTGTATAATCTTAACTAAGCACTTGCTGACTATCAAAAATTCATCAAAATACAGAAAACTTCCTGATGAAAGATGTGAGCCTGAACTTGTATACAGTACATGTATTTATCATTTCTATGCTATATACTTCTTAATACTATGACCTTTGACCTTTTAACTTCTATTAGCTTTCAAAGTGCATGAGGATCAGATTTTGCAAGAGGAAGAAAATGTATGGCTAGCCAAAGGAGAGCACATCAATTAATCAAATATCATGCATATTTCATAGGTTCACATGAAGGCTGGAAAAAAAAGAAAAGTTGAGCTTGTGGTTTTAAACCTTGAATTTAAGGACAGAACTACAGCAGCAGTATTGGAGACCTTCATGAAGCAAATGTCAGTATGAAGTTAGATATTGTGATTGACTCATGTCTTGTATTATAATTCATAACACCTGAATATGAATGTGAACATCTACATGTATTTCAGCTTCGCACCAGTGAAATCAAATTTGGTTAATTTAATAAATAATATTTATATTTTACTTGGCAATGATTGGTGTCATCTTATTTAAACAATAATAATTTATATCTATTGTAGGTTTTGTGTCCAAGAAATATTTGTTTAACTTCTTCTGTACCATTTCTAATAATACAATCAAGATGGAATTATATTAACCATTTCCCTTTTGGTGTGTGTGCTAAAAACAGATTGACGATGGCATCTAAGCACGGAGAGCTCCTGGAACAGTATTGCCGGCTCTGCGAAACAAAGACTGCAATAGCTGATAACAGGAATTCATACAAGGAAGCGTTTGAAAGGACTATCCACGAGGCACTTCATATCGATACTTCATTTGCCTTACATGTGAAAGGAAGCTGGCATGTTTCAAACTTTTGAAACAGAAGAAGAAGGTGTTTACGGTCAACATTCCTTTGAGAGATTTCAAGCAGCACGATGACATATGTGAGATGTATAAAGAGGAGGATGGGATTGCTCCTACCCCAAATGTTGAGAAAGCAGGGATAGAAGCAGCAGACGAGTATGGGCTGTCATTGAGCAAGCAACATGATTGGATCTTGATCTTCTCAGTCATTGTGAAGGAGCACAATGTCTACGTTCCCAAAAGCATCATCATATTCTAGGACTGGACATGGGAAGTTGTGTTTGTGGGCAAGAAAGTTGCACCTTCAACATATATTCTGCGTAGTATCCCCATTGTTCTGGATGAAGAATCTGTCAAAGGACTTGTGAAATCTGTAGCTGGGTCCAAGGGTTGTGTTGGGAACAAGGACTTTGTTGACTTTCTGAAAAACAAAAACATCAGAGGGTACATAGTTGATACCCACTCAGAGGAAACAGTCCGCAGCATTAATTGTAAACTTGTGGCCGAGGACAACGATAAATGCAGCGTGTGTTCCATCCAGAGGAGCGACTTGATATCCATGAAGAATCGGAATAGGTCGTCTTCACCTATAAAAGCACATGTTTCTTCAAAGGCAAAATTGCAATCTCTGTCCAAAAAGCAATTAATCTCCAGAGCAAGGAACATACAGAAGGACACAATAAAGGTAAGTAGCCAGAGGAGACTTCAGGACAAAATAAGGACAATATTCAGAGAGGAGAGTGTGCCAGGTGGAGACACAAAAGAGATTGAAAAGATTGTGAAAGATGCAGCGGGGTTGATTGAAGAGAATCTTGTTGATAAATCAGCACAGAAGCTGTTGTGGGAGGAGCAGACAAAGGCATTGAAGTCCTCCAACAGGAGACAGATGTGATGACATCCATTGGTTATTTGATGGGCAATTGCTGTGCACAGCAAGTCCCCCGCAGCATACAAACTTATCAAAGACAGTAAGTTTCTTATATTACCTGCAATAGGAACACTTACAAAATATACACATTACACACAAGCGAAAACAGGAGTCCTTCACGTTCGATACAACAAACTATCAAAGAGATGAATTTGAAGCAAGAGTTCCAAAGCAATTTATCACTCATCTGTGATGAAAGGAAGACTAAGTCAGGCATAGTGTACTCTTCTTCTTCGACTGGGGAACTCGTTGGTTTTGTAGATGTAGGCAGCATAAATAACGAGTTGCGAGCATTTGAGAAGCACCAAAAGGGGACACCGATGAACTTGCAAGCCATGCATTCATGATCATGTTTCGTGGCTTGTTTTCTCCCACGTGCAAGCTGTAGCCCTTATACCCACTACATCCCTACACAGCGGGGAAATCTATGACTGTGTTATGAAAACGGTGTTGGCCATCGAGACAGCGGGGCTAAAGGTATGAGTTGTGGTGGCAGATGGGGCATCGTGTAACAGGACATTTTTTAAGGATATGCACTGATGATGTTCATGGCTATTACACCATAAACCCAGCTGATGAGGACAGAAAGATCTACTTCTTCTGCGATGTTCCACATCTGTTGAAAACAGCACTTTATGCACTGATGATGTTCATGGTTATTACACCATAAGCCCTGCTGATGAGGACAGAAAGATCTACTTCTTCTGCGATGTTCCACATCTGTTTGAAACAGCACGCAACAACCTGAATCCTGGAGAATTCTGGCTTCAACCGCAAAAGTAGGAACTTGCAACACTTGCAGTGTCTTATTTAATCTTTTTCTTCAAATTAAGCAAAAATACCTGTGGAAATGTTAGTGTACATGAAAATAGAGAAATACAAGCTGGACCTGCATCCCATGTTTATGTCAATCAACTTCATTGTCACATGTTTTTTCACTGTAATTGTTTATGTTTGTACATGCTTGTTTAATTATTCTCCAGGTGTTGAGCAAATAGGTTGCAAACACACTGAAACTCAAGAGTGACAACACTGGGGATACCTCTACCGATGGAACTAGGCAGTTTGTTGAAATGTTCAACAAGTTCTTCCATTGTCTGAACGTGTCCACTGCATCAGAAGGCAAACGGAAGAGAAATCCCAACCTCTTGCCCTATCGTGATGTTGATGATAGCAGATTTGAGGTATGATGTATATAAAGTTGTGTGAGGCCCCTTCAAAATAGGGCACCCTTACAAATTTTGGTATCTACTGTATCTACTACACATTTTCAGTGCATTATTTTAACCCCTCAAGTGTGAATACATCACACCCCCAGTTATAATGTATCAACCCAAAATTCCCCGAGCTCAGTGGTCAGCCTAGGTTGTCATCATTGTTGCTGATGCCCATACACATTGACTGACCATTGTTCTCTCTTTTCATTTCAATTTTCAGTTTTAACGCCCTCCCATAGAGGGAGCGGTAATATTTTGGCGACCTTGCCAGGACAGCTGATTGAATGGTTTCTTGCAATCCAGCTGTCTACTCATACTTCAAGCTAGAGTCCTGGCATGATTATCGTATACCAAGATGCGATTGACACTGAAATGTGATTCGTCGGAATGACTGATATAGGCTGTTCGTTGGAAAGATAGCGTGCAGATATAGGCCAAGAAGCATCCAGGAAGGAAGATGATCTGACCTAACTTCGACAAAGAGTGCTGAGGTAACAGAAAATTCGCTAAACTGTTCCACCAAATGAGCAATATGGATGTCATCGAAAAATTACAGTTCGAGATCGAGGGGAAGCTGTTCGGTCTGACAGTAGGAGGATTTTTCAAAGTGTGTTCCTTCTTAGCCATCCCCTCAAGCGAAACAGATGAAAGGCAAAGAAGTTCCTGGTGCAGCACGTTCAGAAGAAGGTGAAAGAAATAGGAGAAGTTGAAGAGACAGGAGCTGCAACGCTGACCTCCCTGCAGCAACATGTTGCAGAAGTCAGTAGGGAAGAAGCACACCAGGAAGAAGCCGTCCAAGGCATCTATCTCCAACCGTCAGACAAAACTGAAAGAGGTGGAGGAAACCATCCAGGCTAAGTTACGCCTGCTGGGAGATGAATTGAACCCCAATCGAGGGAGCGGTAACAGAAGTATAATTCTAGGCACTGGCAGTTTTATTCATTTTACTCAATATGTTTTTTATAAAATTACACATTGTTTATACATAAAACATCCAAAAATGTTTGTGGCCATATAAAGTTATTCCAGTGCAAAAAGAAATAAGGCGGCTATGGGCGTTCTGCCCTCAAAAGAAAACCCTGAATTTACAAAGAGTTCAATGCAAAGCGATTTTAGAGTTTTCACACAGGCTTCAAAAGTTCTCCCTCCAAAAATAATTCACTTTATTTTCCCTTATTCTCACCCTATCATGTGGTATTAATAAGTTCACTATGGCCTTACTCAAACTTTCTGTTATTCTGTTAAATGTTTTGAAATCAATTTTTCAAATTTAAATTTTAGTGGTTGAGAGACGTTTTCTTGAAGTACCTATCCGACTGGGAGAAGGCAATTGCTGAATCACCCAACCTGTCTGCACTTGAACGAGAACAAAGATGTATCAGCAAAGAGACACGAGATGGATTGAGAATAATTGGCAAGAGTTTCTGTCTCCCTTCCAGGACTCAAAAGTAATGCCAGGTCACTAATTGTAGATACCAGCAATATGCAACCCAACATCTTAGACTAGGAAGTGGAAATGGTATCGTTGCATAAGCATTCCCACAGTGCGAATCAGTGTAGAATTTGACTCGAAACCCAAGACGGAAGAACACGTTGCCTAGTTGAAAATAAATAATTGAATTGGCAACTCTGGGTCACAGGAAGGTAAAAAAGACTCCATTGTGATAACAAACATTGGATCACCAAATGTATACCACAGGTGTTTCTTTAGAAGGCCTAGGTCAAGTTCAAATATGGGCTAAATCACTTCAAGGTCAATGATCTTTCCATGAAGCTGTAAGTTCTCTTTTTCCACTCCCTGCAGAGCAGTCATGCTTGGCAGCCATGCAAGATGCAAAGAGTGCTAAATAAAATAGTTAATATTTTCATCTGCAGATACAAGGTGTGTATCTGAGGGAGAAGGAGCTACTGCTGAAGAGGACCCACCACTCAAAAAACAGACTGTACTCAACTAGTGCACTCTATCGTACGAATACCGCCTACCGCTCAATTTACGTTCTGATGCATGCAGCTAGTGAGATAGCTTTAGTAAACAAAGTCTGACTGGCTCACGCTCTCGGCCTCGATCGCCAATGAGGTGCTACCATCTCAGATCTATAGTTATAAGTGTAAGTATAAATCCAATTCTGACTTGCTATAATTCACAATTGGTATAGGTATTGTATATAGCAAGACAAAGGCTTACAATTAAAATTTCCCGGCCCCAAACTCTTTGCCTTGCCGGCCTTGAGTTCGGAACCACCATCTGACCATGGAAGAGGTAAGGTCTCAGAAAGGTGGGCATTGGGCCTATAAAGAGGTGAAATTCCTCATTAGTCTGTGGAAGAAGCAGGAGCATCTGATTGAAATGCTTGTTGTGTGTAGACGTGCTAAGACGGTTTATGAGGTGATGACCAGGAAGATGGCGGAGGCAGGATTTAAACGATTTTATATAAACATTTTCATCAACGTTATCATGTTATCATAATTATAAACATGTCTCCATGTAAATAATTAACAAAATTAATAATGAATCTTTCTTCCCCCTTCCATCTCTTTTTAATACAATCAAATAATACAATAGATCAAGCACGCATCTAGAATCAAGAAATTCTTGATTTTCTGAAGGAGCGAACAGCGCTTGTAACAGCATGTCACGTACAGTCTTTGAATCAAGAGTACAGCGGATCTACGGAAGTGTTGAGGAGGTCATTGACAAGGCTCAAAGAAAAGGGTAAAAGACTTCTCAAGAATAAAAGTAGATCAAGTGCCTACGAGGATTTCTTGAAAGAAGAGTTTATGTTCCCTGGCATAAATCCTTCAAGACGAGTGCCTCATAGGACTACTAGAGGAATATGCCTGAAGCATAAGGTTTGCAGTTTTGAGAAAACTGCCCAGGAATTGAGCGAAAAAGGTGAAACAAAATAAAGATGCATTAAAATCATCTAAACAAGATCTAGAGTATGAGAAACAAACATCCCTGAAGAGAAAAGTTGAACTTGAGCGAAGTAAGGATAGGGAGGACTATCAAAGAAAACGAAGCAGGGGGGGGGGGGGGTGTTTCACAAAGATCCTAAGTCAAACTTAACTCTAAGTTGGACTTAAAAATTATGGAGAGCCATTTGTAGCCTTTAAATAAAATATATTCAAATAAAAAATTCAGGTGTTTTAGACTTTTCATAAATTAAACATCAAGAGCATGAAATCTCCTTAATAATACAAAATATAAATGATTTGAATCAACATTTAATGCTTTTTAAAATAACTTTTACAAAATATTTTCAAAGATGCTAATGGCTTTCCATAATTGTTAAGTCCAACTTAGAGATAAGTTCAACTTAGGATCTTTGTGAAACACCCACCTGGACTCTGGAGGAGAGGATCAATCATCATGAATGTGAAGAGAGCTTGGGAGTTATGGAGGAGAAGGTGAACAAAATGCAGGAGGAACTTGTGCAGCTCAAACATTGCAACAAAATTCTGCATGAAAAACTGAAAGAAAAAGATGAAATTCAAACTTACGATAAAGAGAAAAACTGCTTTAATACAGCCCTAAGCCATTGCCTTTACCATCTCCTAGACAATCATGTTGCTGTGTCGAAGGTGTCCCCATGCATCAGTACTGTGACTGAACAACTAACAGGGAAAAAATGCACAAGACTGCCGCCAAAATCTACGATCGAGAACATGAATGTACAAAGGCTTTACCTTGCACAGAAGCAAATTGACATGGAATTGGGAAGTAAAGCAAATACAACTCTGTACTCAGATGAGACTTCGAAGTTTGGCGAGAAAGTGATGGGTTATCACATTACAGATGATGAGAGAAAGTATTATGTTTTAGGGTTGAGAGATATTGCCACGAAGTCAGCAGTGAATATGTAGTTACCAAACTCGTTTTTAGCTTTTCAAAACTTGGTTTTTCATTTAAGCACACCGTACAGTATATTGGGTGTGTCTAATTTAAACATACGTGTCAGACCCGAAGCCTAATGACTCTAATGGTCACGTGGGTCTGGTGTACTTACATTAAGGACAAAGTAGTCCCTTGATTATTTATCTATAAATTGTTTGTAGATTAAGTTAAATGTACCATAATGAAATTATGATATTTTCTCACGTATGTTTTATTGTTCTTTTCCTAAAACTGATTATTATACTTAGTTCAGAAGGATGTGCATTCATGATCGAAAAGTAGTCCTTCCGGACGTGCGCTATGTCAGGCAAGGCCCTGATGGGCATTTAATATAACAGACATTCCTTCACTTGCTTTAAGCGAAGCTGGTTGTTTCACTTTACACCATCCGACACGCTTAAGTATAAAGCCGTCAATGTAGCCTGTTTGTGTTGCACCATTTATACAGGTATGAGATAATTGAATATATTTGATGCTATTGAGTTTTACTTTGCTACCAGTGTTTATGATGTCGTAATAAACGAGTCGATTCAATTATTGTATATTATGTAATGAGATGTTTTATTCACTGTACGAAGGAAACGTACCGAGGCATGTTAAATTTATTCTTCTGTTGAGTTTTTTACGGTATTGATGAGTAGTCTGTAAGTATCAGACTCGGTTTATATATCATGTGGATTTTACAACAAATACTGTCCATAGTATATAATTGATTTTTCATGTTTTTTTCCTACTTTAGCCGCTGAGGTGTAAGGTGTCTTTATACACACCACGCTACAAAGCTAGGCTACAACAGACGATGACGTAGTATTTTCCTTACCCGTGTGACACTTAGTCTAGGGTGAGTTGCGTAGGAATATTTGTGTTATGTATTCAATAATATTGATCGGAGTCATGACTGTTTAATATCTATACATGTATTTACAGATAATATTGAATACTATGTATTTATTTCTTGGTTTGTTATTTGCATTTCAATGTGTATGAACTGAACTTATGAAAACTGCATTTGTCTACAGAAATCTAATCACAATCAATATTGATGACTTGCATGATTTTATAATGTGATTATTGTACTTATGATGCTTTTGTTTCATCTTCTGTACAATGCAGGGGTTTCCGTTTTTTATTTATTAAAAAACGAATAAACATCTTTGAACTTCACCACGGCGTCCCATACTCTTCATATTGTTTGGCTATGATTTAAACGGTGGAACATATACATTGGCAACCTTCAAGGAAGTACTGTCGGATATAGATGAAATAGCAAACGAGGTCAGCCCGACAGGAAGACATATATTGGGGAACATTTGCAATACAATGTCAGACAGGGCTGCTACTGAAATGAAGTGGCATGAGTTACTCCAACTTCATAGAAAGGAAGTGCTTCCGTACGTGAATCGAGGAGCGTGAACGAATGCTCCTGAATCCTTCCTAGAAAACTCGTCAATTTCACATCTTTGCATGCTACTTCTCTTCTCAAATAACAAGGATTCTCAAGCATAAATTCTGGTGAGTTTACTCACTTTGTGATTATAAAATGTCATTTCAAAACATTTGAATAACTTAAATTTAACTAGCTACGTTTTCCGTAAACTTTCATCATGTGGTGTACATCCACTCACTTTAAGTAAAATCACCTGTTCCGTGATTTCTCCGCTTACAATCAACACCAGGAGCGTTTTCAGCAACATTCCTTTCAGGAGGACATTTTATTTACACTGTATGAAAGAGCGAGCCATAGCCAGATGCACAAGGTGGTGTTGCACCAGATGGAACCTATTACAAGCTAAGGAAGTGGTCGGTCAATCAAACACCTCAAGAGCTTTCATCACTTAACAGTGATGTCGTCATTGTTTTTTTACAACGATCAGGTTGTGGTTGCAGGTAGGACGTACCATGCAAAAGTCTATAGCAAATAAAGAGTTTTAAGCATTACACTATTACACTATGACAAGATGTAAATATGTTATACCTGGTATTCTTCAAGACAAGACTAATGCAGTATTCAACATGGCGTTAAATTAGAAAGATCAGATCATAGGCACTACACATCTTCTGTAGTTTTGGTTCATTTTGTTTTGTTTTTGTGTGATAATTTGAGCATTTAATTAAAATGGATAATGGTGCTGTATAAATCTCATGTATTAATATTATTATTATTATTATAATGTTGGTGCATTTTTGTGATTTTTATTGGTTTTGAGCATTAATGTGTGATGTGTGGAGAGAAGGTGAATAATATAACCTTGTAAAACCTCCTGCCCGCAGTAGTGATTAACAGAAAGCCATATGGCAATGAAGTAGAATTACCAAGAAAGATTGTGTTGAGCATGTGCAGAAGCATTTAAGCCAGGCATTAAGGGACCTAAGAAGGAAAGACAAAACTTCATAATGGAAAGACCAAGGATGTCATGGGAGACCAACTGACAACAGATCAAATAGTATTGCTCTCTATAGGTACAATGCAGAAATTACAAGAATGAAAATACAGGTTAGTGCTATAGAGCATAGGAGTTCTAAAGACAAATATTTGTAGGATACTTGTATTTACAAGAATCCCTTGACATGCCATTGTTAAACATCAATCTTTCCACTTTAGCTTGCCATACATTTGCTACTCAACAAACTTAAGCATTTCTGATTCTGATAGTATTTTTTTTAAATGGCTGCGTGCGACTGGCCATGAACATTGAAAAGTAGAAGTGTACTACAGGTTAAGATAGAGAACATTGAACCATCATACTGAGGGGAGCCATTATATAAAGGCCGTCTGTGTTTTTAAGGCTGCTGTTTCACTTTACCTGAGCTGTCCTTATACACTGGATTAAAAATGGCTATTTATTGTTAGCCCAAAATGGCAAATTGCACTTCATTTACCCTACCCTCGACAGGTGAGCGATCAGAAAATTCTTATTGCTCAAATGTCATACAACCTGTCATATTTGTAAAATACATATAAAATGAGGATTTCTAACTGGTCATAAAAATGAAATGTACTGTAGGAATAAGTACATTTACCACTGGATGAATACTGAATAGTATTCCTTGATCAGATAACCTGAATCCTTTTGGCAATCATCAACTGTTCTTTAGCGCCATTTTCTCCAGATCATCACTCAAGTTTTCTCCATCTGCAACCCCTGATGATGAAGTTTCCAGTGACGTGGCTACAGATTTTGGAAGAATAGAGTATACCAGACTATTGTTGCTTTCCTCAGGCCGGAGATTCACCTTAGAGTCTTTAGATATTACAGCAAGACATTGCCTGGCAAAGTACCTGTTGGCTTCGTGGACATCTGGGTGCACCAAATACTCCTCGATCTGTGGTTGTGAAAAGGAAGCAAAGCCCTTTTAAGATTAAGCTTAATCACATTGTAGACACAAATGGTATAAAATGGTCTAAAGCCACTATCATAATTTGATTTTTGATAGCACAACCTATCAGTACAGTCTCATGAATAATGTTTCCCCAAAGCGATACACCATAATTGCTACAGGCTTTATGCAGAGCTGCCAACCTTGTGCGACCAAAAAAAGGAACCCTGATGGCAAAAAAAGGAATTTCAGGCAAAAAAAAGGAATTCATTAAAACAAAACTTATTAAAACCATGCGCGACACACTTCCAATGCAGAAATGTCTATTCCTTATGCTTTTTTTCTTCTCCTTACTAGCAGGTTTTTGGGGGGGTTATTTGTATTATCGGCATTTCATTCTTTTTGAGAATATTTTTCTCTTCAAGTGTGTTTTCAAGTATGTTTTAAACTTAGTTTTCTATTGAATTTGTGATCAAATCAACATTTTGGCGCAGTTGTTTGATGTGCGGTAAAGAAAAAGAAAAAGAAAAAAAAAAAAGTATTTTATGAAGAAAAAACGTAATACCGTAATATGGAGGAATGGCTGGCAGCTCTGTTTATGGTTTCATAGACAGGCACATATACTGCTACTTAAACATAGTGTTTCATCTTGAAATTTCCCGAACGAAAATTAATGCCGAATTCAAGATTTGAATCAAATTCTACAACCAACTTACAGGGTTTCATGTTTGAGTGATTCCATTGCGAAACCAAATTAACATTTAACTGAAAATGAATACGGTAAATAAACAACTTACAGGCATCCATCTGCACGCTGCTATTTCTCTGGGGTCCATGTTGATTTCTGAGGTCAGTGGTTGTAAGTGGCATACAAAGTAGATATCAGATCGACCAAAGCGAAACTTATGCAAGTGACGGAAACAGCCAATGGACTTGAATTTCGCAGAGATCCCCGTCTCTTCCAGAACCTCACGACAAACAGCATCTGGTAGATCTTCCTCTGGGAAAAGATAGAAGTGAGAGGTGTTACTGCAAGATTATGTACTTTTGAATATTTGTATTACCTCATTATTTCACTCAACGGGAAAATATTGTGACTTCTAGGGGTTAAATCAGTATGTTTGATAATTGTAATTTTAAAAAAACTTTCCAATATGGAATATAATACTTGGAGTATCCTCCTGAAGATTCTTGACATTACATCTAGAGCAATCACTAACCTCTTTTCAGATAAATCAGCATTTTTTTCACAATGGCTCCAATGCCCGATGTGCAACATATTGGCAGTTCAGAGCCAGCGAGTCATCCGTTATCAAGTGAACTACAACACTCAGTTTTAAAGACAAAGTTGAGTTCTGGTCATGCGATTGCATTGTGAAAGAAACATTGTGGAATCGATCAGAAAAGGTTGATCATCTAGCATAAAAGTATTGGGGTGTACTGCAAGGTTCTGGAATCATCAAAATGATAAGAAACTTGGCCCAGTCTTGGTAAAGTAACAAGCACTGTACACAGAAAGATGTATATATGGGACTACACGTACTTGTGGCATAAAAATCTGTCCCAATTTTTATGATGTTACATGCCATATTTAAAATATTAAGGCATTTGATGAAACATGCTTTTCAGGGAACATTTTTTATCTGATGTTCTTCCACACTTGCGTAATACAATGATACCGCTCATAAATTAGTTTTCACCTCTTCCCAGAACTCAACCTTCTCTTTAATAAGTACAATTATTTTCTTAGTGTACTTACTTGGGTCAACGGCTCCCCCTGGGAGTTTCCATCTCCCTTTTCCTGCATACAACTCCTGAATGACTAGCAGCTCATTCTTCTCATTCAATACGAAGCCACCAACACCTGCAAAGCAAATTAAAATGAAAGACTTAACTGCCAAAAGACCATTTCTTGAGCCATAATATATGAAACTCAACATATCTCCATCCAGGTTTTTTAAAGACAAAACATCATCATGACCATCATCATGACCATCAGTGGCGATAATAGAGTTTCTTTTTCACTACTAGGTTAGTTATCTTGATCGCAATATTGCAATAATAATCTATTCTAACAAAACATTCTTAATTTGTCATGGTACTCTCCAAGCAAGATGGGAATATACATAATAAACAATCACCACTCCTGCTATTCCCTTAAAATGATTTCCCTTGACAGCAACATTTGTTGCTTCTAATGCCAGCAAATATTAAAAACAAAATTGGGGCATTTAACTATTTTATTTTCAACCGTTGCGATTTCCATATTTGATGTTAATCCATCTAAAGTTTATATTGGCAGCCTCTATAAAAAAGCAATATTCTTCAGTTGCTTCATAACCTTTCTTGGATGGCCTTTACAGGCAAGCTCAATACTACACATTAGGTTATCACCCACTTTAGTTCCTTTGAGTGGACTTTGTAGACAGGTATAACTCTACAGATATGTATACCACCCAATATACTTTCTCCTGTGTGCCCTCTAGGCTCTATAGAGAGGTTTGACTGTACGTCAGTGCATTTACCTATGTAATGAGTAGCAAAGCCTGGTATCATGTTGGGTTCATCTTCTGGAAGCCATCTTGTCATCATCACATAATTGGGTTGAGCATGATGGAACACAAAGCCAAGCTAGGGTACAGGGAACAAAGGGCCAAGCAAGCAAAGCAATGTTTGGTGCAGGTCAAAAGAATAATCAAATGATGGTGAAAGAGACTTAACAGAGTAGCTTTTCTCAATCATCTTTTCAAGGAATTAAGCAATAAGCTTTAACGTAATTTCTCTGTATTTAAAGCTACTTTTGATTGCCCTATCCAAGCGCAAACTTCGAGTGATGTGCATCGTGCAATTAACACCTTTCCGATAACATCCAAATTAAAGCAACTGAATAGCAGTACTAAGCAAATAAATGTAAAAACGTGATAGCAATGAGAAGTTGAAAACCGACACATATGTTCCTACATGAACAATGTACATGTATGCACATCTCTCCTTAAAAAAATCTCATATTATAAGTAGGTGCAATAAACCAGTTTACATACTTTTTCAGACAGTATGCATTCTTTCTACAACAAAAGTTGTTCTTGACAACCTCGTAGCTTGCCTGACATAGCAAGACTTATGTGCAGACTTGATTATGAATATGAATGAAATGTCTTCTGCAGTGAATTTGTATGGGATTAGCAACCTCCGGTAGTCAGTGTGGCAGTGCTTTTGGGCATACTAAAGCAGTGTTCAATCATGTAGTTTTAAGATGATATTATATTTTATATTGCTGCTTTTACTCTGTTAATTTTTCAGAAAAAACAATAAAAACAGAAAGAAGAAAAAAAAAAAAAAAGCAGTGTTCAATCAACTTACGACAAGAAAAATGCAAGGTAGCAACCATATACCAGTACTCAAAGTCAATGTAATAGTAAGCACTCAGAATTAATTCATACAAATTCTTTAATTTCAACTTGCAAATACAACAACAAAATGAAAGAATAGTGTTTAAAGGGAGCGGATCGCCAGTTTCCATGTGCAGAAGGCCATAATTCGCTGACACCAGACTTGGTGGAAACACCATTCATGGGGGTACAAATTTGCACACAGCAAACCCATAGTCCAGTCAAGAATTACCCCCTATTCTCTCGGAGAGCTCGAGAGTCTTCGGGCAAATCAAAGCATTACATAAGGTCCAATGGTCATAAAACTCAAGGCTAACCCTGGTGATTGACAACACCTGTTATTGGGTAAACACCCGAACGGTGTCGAATTCCCCATGAGAGCCGACTACTCAGTGACTTTAATAAGGTCAGAGTGCCACTGTAGTTTAATAACAAGCTCTTGAAAGGTAATAAATGTATCTGTCCATTGGCATGCTGCTACATGAAATAAACCAGTGAAGAGAAATTCAGGGCCAGTTTATTAAACCCTTCATATGTCAAATTCTATGAACATCCCATTCTAATTTTATCAAGTGCATTTCATAGGGATGCTGAAGGACATAGAGTTAAAATGGTTTCATGAAACAATGCCCTAGGTTGGTGAAGTACAGTTAACCCTGAGTATACTGACGCAACCGAAACAGAAACAGGTCATACATGTACCTTGGCAATAATTCCCACAAGGTCAGCTTGGTGCAACGGTACTTTGATCCAGATACCTCTTATGGAAGTCTTCTTCCAGTGATCGAGTGAATCTAATAAACAGGAAAATAAAAAGTTTGTCACATTGATATTCATCATTCTCTAGAGCCTAAGTCTGTACTAAAATACAATTTAATTCTTGTTCATTCATTACTTCTGAGGAAGACCAATAATTTAAATGTGCAATTTTCTGATTTTTTTTTCTTTCTCCAAAATTTTGAAACCAAAAGTGAGCATGGAGGTTTTTTGCAACTTTTCTGCATATTCTGTTGATAAAATACAGGAAACTCTGTGATTTACATTACCTCTCAACATCATTTTGAATTCATCTAAAGTACTCCAATTTTGTTTGTCTGTTGCCACGGTGATTCCACAAAACACATCAGTGCAGCCTGTAAAGATTTTGGGACCATTTTCCTCTAGCTCTTCCATCGCTAAAGAAGACCAGATCAATCTCAGAATTATCAGACAATGATGAACCTAAAGAGACATGCAAAAAGAAAAATGGAGATCCATGAGTACAAAAAATAAAGAAAACAATATTGATATTGAAATAATAGATCAAATAGCATGAGCAAGGTAAACAAATAGCGCTTTTTGCCTATTGGGAAAAAGCACTCAAGGAGGCATTAGTATAATTGTTGAAAAGTCTATGACCTCTATTGATTCTCAACATTTCAAAACACCACTATACAAAACTCACAAGAATTCACTCAAAATCTGTACTTTACTTAGTGACAATTGATGACACCTAACTAGCATTTAAATAAAATCAATTTAACTTGATGTAACTATGACAAATAGTCAAATACTTTGAAAATATTCAAAAGTAAGTATTACAATGATCTTTTTTTTATTTTCTCCCAATTAATTTGTAGAATTGTATGTCTAGACTATAATTAGACCCAGGGTCTATGCGGGAAAATTCCTAAGGACCTTATACTTTTTTTAATTTTAGCCCTAATGTCATGACTATAATCAGGGTACGAGGCTCATACCGTTTACGCATAGACTTCATGCAGTGTATATTTGTAGGATATTACTTATCAGGAGTGACAAAACAGGAGTAACCAAATCGATAGATGTGAACCCTAGTGGTCGTGTGTGTGTGTGTGTGTATTGGGTTTTTACAGACTTGTATCAATCAGATCTGAATATTTAAGTCTGGGGACCGACCTTTAAACGTCACCATCCGAAAGACGTGACTCAGTTTCGAACCTGCGTTCTCGGCTGAATCAGTTTGTAACTTCCACTTTTAGCTGGATTACAGGCGCGCGCCACAACGCCTACTCTATGGTCTTGGACTTAGTAGTCTACTATCAACATGATCAAACATTCTTTTCTTTTCGTTAAACTGGCTTAGAGTTAGACTAGGTCTAGGCCTAGTCCAACTCAAGTTGAGTGAAATCCCAGAGACCAACAGAATCATTGTACTGTAGAGAACAATTCCTTAGCCCTAGAAAATTAAAGTAAGACAACCCCTCACATTCACGACACTCATTCACAATCATGTAATTTCATTTTTTATTGCATTCCTTGCAAGTTGCATAGACTCTACAGACTACACTACAGCAGCGCAGGCTGAGCTGCGCCGCGCCATCTGGCTCAGCTCTGCACTGCAGAGTGAAACTGAAAACAAAATATGTAGAAAACTAGAACTAGGTCTAGAACTAGAAGGGGGTCTTTGGTATTATTATTCATCCCCGCTTGAGTACAAATAAACAGAAGACTTACTTAATTAAGTTATAGGATCCCCAGCCTAGGCATCGGTAGCAACTATCTTGAAGGAAGGGGTGGATGCTTTTCTCCAAGACCAAAGACAGATGACAGATGCATGAGATGTCAATATCTGAGCTGACACAGAAAACTAGTCTTGTTCAAGCATAAGTAGAGAAAATAATATATGAAAAAACACCAGATCAGAATACATTTTGAAGCTCATGAAGACTTAAATGTCATGTTTATATTTTATAGGTATTATGATAAATATTTGTTCATATTTGTCAAATTCTGCATATACAATCGTTGTCGAATGATCAGTAATATGAAAACGCCTTAAAATTAGACTATGACAAAATGGGCTCGCCTATTAAAACTAAAACAACAACAACATGGGATTATGTAATCGTTGACAGCATTGTACTTTGAATGGTCTAATCAGGGGTAACCCCCAACACCCTCCCCCCCTTGAGTCTTTTTTTTGTGTATGTTTTTTCAGAACCCTCCCCTTTTGATTTTTTTTTTTTAATATAAAAAAAAAAAAAATTATGCCAATGGCTGACCTTACCCCCCCCCCCCCCCCCCCCACGGAACAAAATGTCAAATTTTCAAATTTCGAGACAAAAAAAAAGTGTCCTCTTACCCCCCCCCCCCCCCCGAGCGACTTTTCGGCTGGCTGAGTCGTTGCGATTTTTATTTGGACCCCCCCCCTAAAAAAGGTGTCCGTTTACACCCCCCATTATTGCCCGCATTATTGCCCCCCCCCCCCCAAAAAAAAAAAAAAAAAAAAAAAAAAAAAAAAAACACTCTTGCCGAATTTGAGGATTTTCGGGCTTCCCTTTGCCAAGAATCGGCCTATTCGGGGTTCGATGTATAATGCCGAATGCAGCTCAACATCTCTGGAGGATAAAGTAGTAACCGTGACTTTTTATAAAATGTAATTAAATTTTATATTGGGACACTCACTTACTAGATCCTGGCACAACAAAGGGAGAAAAATGAGAGAGGTTTTGATATTTTTCGCATAAACCTCGCTTGAATTGTATTTGAAAAAAATAACCCTGTCATAATGGGCCATAATAATCTTTCAGGATCGTGATTTTTTTTTCTTCTTCATTCCTTTTCCCACTTTCTCTGTTGGATGTTTTAAGCGCCCCCTCTCTTTTTCGTGTGTACACCTCCTTAAAGTGCCGCCCGGCCGGTGCACTTCTCACCCCGCCCTCTTAATTCGTCACTGCAAGAACGTACGGTGCCCTGGGATAGCACTGAAACCCTGGGGGGGGGGGGGGGGGGGGGAGGAATGGGGGTATTCAGATTTAGTTTGGACGGGGTGTGCCACTCAAGCCTCGAAACCC
Source organism: Strongylocentrotus purpuratus (assembly GCF_000002235.5). NCBI lineage: Eukaryota > Metazoa > Echinodermata > Echinoidea > Camarodonta > Strongylocentrotidae > Strongylocentrotus > Strongylocentrotus purpuratus. The sequence continues at coordinate 4,345,082 of NW_022145605.1, forward strand.
CTACCCATTATTAGGGGACAATTAGGGCATTTTTCTCAATAAAAGACCGATTTTTCACAGTTTTCGTTTTTTGTTGTTGTTTGCATAGCATATTACACCTGAAAATTTTGAAAAAACAGACTCATTTTTAATGATATTTTTGTCAAAAGTGGGATCCATATGCCATGTTTAGGGATTTGTTGTGAAAAAGTTACCCATTAGAGCGGCACACCTCCATATGTCCTAATATGTGAGTCCCCCGGAAGGAAACTCTCCCGTTATACGTTCCATTCTCTTGATTAGGCCAATTTACACAAAAGAGGAGGCAGGGCATTACTGTTGACTACTTTTCAATTTTTTGCTTTTATGCATTTGTATTTTTTTGGAAAGTTTGTATATGTTATGATTTGATTTCTTAATAAACACATAAATAAAAAAAATAAACAAAATTTTGCTTTTATTCCCAAGATGATCGCCATGCTGAATATAACTGGCCGAGGTATAATTATTCAACACGTGATTTGTATCCTTTTAGTCCACTGACTAAGAAAATTTCAAAATTCAGAAAAAGTGAAAATTTTAGATGTAGGGAGGGGGGAGGATGCTTTTTTCTGAATAGTAGAAAGGAGGCGGTGGCCAATTAAACAATATCCTTGACAAAGATAATGTTATGTATAATTTAGCGCTTTATATATTTGTGTTCTTTTATAAAGAAAAAAGGCATCCTAAACGTGAGGATCTATTTATTTTTGCCTTGGGGAACCCCCTTTAAAATCCCGGAGTCCCGGTGCCACATTTTTTGTCTTCTAAGAAAACGTTATCCCCCCCCCCCCCCCCCCCCCCCCCCCCCCCCCTTCCGTCGGCGGTTTAATCGGCGCCGCAAGAATTAGCACTTTGCACTTTTAGCACCGGATATTTCTTTGTGTTGCAATTATAATTTAGCACCATACCGGTTAGGTGTATTTTCTGATCTGGCTGACGGACTTAATCTAGACGCGACTGTGCATGGTGAGAATGTTTTATTTCTACAAAAATGATGATAACTTAAACTTATAGTTTATGATATTCTATGTAATCTTTATAATATATCTATTTTTCATTTTGAAGTAACTTCATGACATTATTTGTGCATTTTGGTCCACTTTCGTTGCACGATTTCGTTCTCGCAAGCCAAGTACTCCACACGACATTCTTCAGGCCTCCAGGGTCAGTTCCGCTCCCACTAGACAAGGCGGCGTGTACGCTCAAATACCGATGCGGTGACACCGATGCTTGCGATCGCGTCGCGCTATCAAATCCCAAACCTTTTTAGTTTTTGTTGTCTGATTGTTAACAGTTCAGTTAGACCTACATCATGTAAATCCACGAATGATGAGGTGAAGCACGTATGAAGTAAAACACACATATCAATGAAGGCTTTTTGTTGATTTTGTCTTTTGAATTTGACTATTGTTGATGTGTAGATCTATTTCACTATTTCAATTAGGCCTACAAAATTATGAAATACAAATGAAGTAAAATAGGGTGGTTTAAATTCATCAGTTTCTTCATTCAGATTATTTTCAGTTCTTCTTCTTCTTCTTCTTCTTCTTCTTCTTCTTCTTCTTCTTCTTCTTCCTCTTCTTCTATCGAGGTACAGGTCAATACGTTGTCAGTGTATCTTCGTACTTTTAAAGTTGTAATGTTAGATGTAAGTTAGTTATATGTAGATAAATGGAAGATGTAGCTGTAGATTATAGCCTATAGACATAGGTGACGAGGTAGATCTAGATTAGACAGAAATAACCGTCTGATATGGGTCATTTCTTGTTGACATATAGAGGCGGTCAGAGGAGCCAGATGCAATCTCAGCTAAACCACCGTAGATATCAGAGACTGAAGCTTTCGGTCTAGATCTATGTGTGGTTTAAAAGAAAGCTGCTTGTTCAGAAACGTATCCAAAATTTGACCCGTAACTCTGGCGTGGAGATTCCTTCCTAAAACATACCCAAAATGAAGTAAATATTCATTAAATGTCCAAATAAAGATCATGACTTAAAAGTTGATAAGTTTATTACCTGTTTCGTGTCAATTTTCTTGTTATTTTTGGAGTATTTTTCGGAAAAACAATGATATTAGTATACACTTTTTCTCAGGTTTCACGGCAAACCGCTGCAGAATACAAGTACATACCGATACCGATGCTGGGTTGCGGGCGGGCGCGAGCCTGTGGAAAGTTATCTACTGTAATGAGGATCTGAGACATTATGCCGGAGTAATACGGGTCAAATTTTAGATACATTTCTGAACAAGCGCCAAAAAGAACAGGCGCAATCCTTGAGCGCAACTGTACTATAGCTGAGGTCATTCCGAGATTTAAATTAATCCACCTTAAGAATCAAGTTAGATATTTAATTTTTACCATTTTTCACAATTTTTTTTTTTCTTTGATTTGTTTGTGTTCTTGATCCGACTTCAAGTAGAAGTAGAATAGGGTTAGGGTTATCTATATCTTGCTTTCAGGGGAGTAGATTATCTCAATCACAAGAAAGAAGGAAAAACATTAAATTTGATGTACAAAAGGCATGGAGAGTTGTCCCCAGATGATGTCATCAAATTGAATACCGCCCTCTAGTGACTAGTCATTTCAAAAAGCTCTAATTTCCTTATTCCTTGCCCGATTTTCACTGAAATTTTTCAAATATCTTAAACTTTACAATAAAAGTAACTTAGTATGAAGGTGTTGGTTCCCTTTTTAAGAACTACAAATATGCAATTCACAAACTTATATTTCAATTTAATTACATAAATTTGCTTTAGAAATAAATGGATATTATTTCAGTTGACGGTACATGTTTTTATCGCTGCAAGGCTGTAAGAAAGGAGGCTGCAAGAAAGGAATCACACTTCGTGGTACCGAGTGCGTTCAGAAAAGGAAGTTGACATATGACCCACCGAAAAATGAGCAAGAGTACCACACACAAGACTAAAATGTTGATCAGACTATTACAATTAAATCGTAATACTAATAATAGACATTAATTTAATTGTCAAAATATATCCACAACATAATGGTTTACCCTTGATATTTTGATGAAGCAAAATAATTTAAAGCCCATCGAAGTGCTTTTCGTTCGTTCTATAAATGCGTGTATAATGGCAAGCTGAAGTTACGAGTCATGTTTTGCTTACATCCCTACACCGTCATCCGAGCAAGCATTAAACCAATTAAAGAAAAAAAAAAAGACCAATTAAGACTTCAAGGGACTCCAATTCAACAAAATTACCGTAAAATCATTATTTGCTTTGACAAATAATTTTGAAATGAGACGTAATTGTTATGCAGCGCAGTAGTCTATAGATCGCCGAGAGGAAAAAAAATCATGTGATAGGCACGCAAATATCACCTGATCTCAGGCCCCCGCATTTTTTCTCTCTCTCTGCATACTGCCACCTACGGTCTACTGCGCTGCATGACAATTACGTCTCGTTTAAAAATGATGGCTAGCTGAACTCGATTCTGAGTAGGTAACTCATGAAATATCATTATTTTTGTAAGACATTATGAATATCTATAGTATTATTTGTCAGAGCAAATAATTGTTTTACGGTAATTTTGTTGAATTGGTTAAAGTCTTACGTGATGTTTTTTAATTGGTTTAATGCTTAATGTTACGATCAGCTCGGATGACGGTGCATGATGTAAACAAAACTTGACTCTTAACTTCAGCTTGCCGTTATACACACATATTTGGGGACGAACGGAAGGCACTTCGATGTTATTTCAAGGGTTTTAAATTATTTTCATTCATCAAAATATCAAAGGTAAACCATTATGTTGTGGATATATTTTGGCAATTAAATTAATGCCTATTAGTATTACGATTTAATTGTAATAGTCTGATCAACATTTTAGTCTTGTGTGTGGGACTTTCTTAACTTGCTCAACAGTCTTCAGTGGGTCATATTTCCACTTCCGTTTCTGAACGCACTCGGTACCACGCACAAAGCATGATTCCTTTCTTGCAGCCTCAATTTTGAGTGATAAAAACACCTACCGTCAACTGAAACAATATCTATCTGTCTTTTCCGTCGCATTATTAGAACAGCAACTTAGTCTAACACCCGCCGCTGCATGCACACGATTTTTAGTGTCAGTGCAGTGGTGAAAATTTCGGGCACCCGGTCCCCGCCTGAAATTTTCAAGTCAAACCCGGGTTCGGCAAAACCTGTGATGACTCGGACCTAGTCCCTTATCATTCTGAAGGTGGGGAAATTTTATACTGTAGATGCCAGACCGACATCTTACCTCTCAATGAATGTAACTTGATTTAAAGTAAGAGTTCCCAATCTTTCAAGACTAAAATATCTCAGACCTTAAAGAGATTGGGTAACTTTGTCTCCGATTCTGAAACAAAATCGTGGATTTAGCAATTTAGCTGCAATGATAATTATAAACCTTTAGGTCAGTCAGGAAACCCATGACTTTTACAAGCCGATCGCGTGTCTGATTATCATTTAAGATATTTATGATTGGAAATCGAAATCAAATTTTGCGTTTTCCTAACGGTTTTCATAACTACAGTCTATTGGGGACTCAAAGATTTTTACTTTTTGGGGGCACTTCATGATCATTTTGAAGCGCAATTTTTTTAGGGCTTCAATATTACACCATATCAAAGACACTGATAACACGTAGAACCATGCTTCTTGGATTTAACATTGTTAAACGATGCCTTTAAAGCTAACCTTCAACTCTGGTATGAGAATTGTACTTTGAGAGAAAATTGCTGTTATTTATTCAGGATTGCTTATCCTGCCGTAGAGTAGGTTGTTTGAACCAGTGAAATAAAAACTAACGCGCAAAAACTTACTGGGCATCATCTTCGATAAAACCACAACTCCCCTTTGCACCTTTGTTAAGCACCTTATCTTTCAATGCTCATTACTCGGCTACTACCGGTATACATTTTCACCCAAAATTGTTTGGCACATGTCATTTATTTGTAATCTTGAACATTCAGTGTAAGTTACATTTGATTCTGTGAGAGTTTGTTTTCTATATTAACCAGATCCTCAAGTTCATCTGTAAGTATAAGATATGTTACATGTACCGTGTTAATTCTTTTAATTTTAAATGTTTAGAATGTAGGCATGTTGTAGACATAAAAATACAACTCAATTCATAAAGTATAGAAATAAAGAATTAATCATTTATGGGTAGCATATTGAAGACTGCCATCTTCTGGTGGGTAGTGGCATATGTACATGTATATGTATAACATATGTAGGCCAAAAATGAGTTTGATGGATGGAAGTAGAATTAGGGGAAAATGAAGAAATGTGTTACTGGCTCACTATTTCAAATAGGACATTGTTCATTAGAGCTATTTTTCTAGTGACTGCTTTCTACTACACTGTTTTTTTTATTTTTTTTATTTCTCTTTTCTCTTCTTTTCTCTTCTCTACTTTTTCAATTCTTTTCTCTTCTCTCTTCTCTTCTCTTCTCTTCTTTTCTCTTCTTTTCTCTCTTTTTTTCTCTTCTCTTCTTTTCTTTACTCTTGTCTTCTCTTCCCTTGTCTCCTCTCCTTTCCTCTTCTCTTCTCTTCTCCTTTCCTCTTTTCTCTTCTCTCCTCTTCTCTTCTCTCTTCTTCTCTTTTCTCCTCTTCTCTCCTCTCCTCTCCTCTCCTCTTCTCTCTTCTTCTCTTCTCTTCTCTTCTCTTCTCTCCTCTTCTCTCCTCTTCTCTTCTCTTTTGTTCTTTTCTCTTCTCCCTTGTCTCCTCTTCTTTTTTGTCTCCTCTCCTCTTTTTTGTCTCCTCTCCTCTTCTCTTCTATTTTGTTATTTTCTCCTCTTCTTTTTTGTCTCCTCTCCTCTTCTCTTCTCTTCTCTTTTAACCCATCTGCTTAAGTTTTGAAAGCACACCTTTGAGCATTCTCTGTCTCTCAATTTTTTTTCTTCTTCTCTAATTCATGTAAAACGCTATTTATTTGTATACGTAAGTTTTAACATGATTATTTAGAGAATTCTGCATGTAAAGACAGGTGTGCAAGTGTAAAGAAGACGCATTTATAAGATAGAGAGGTTGGCAGAGAGAGGGACATAGCAGGGATAGGTTAGAGAGTGAAAGGGGAAGTGAGAGGAGGAGGGAGAAGTAGGAAAGAGAAGAAAGACGGAGAGAGGGGTTGGGAATGAGGAAGGGAGAGAGTGAGGAAGAGAGATATAAAGGGAGAGGGAGAGGGAGAGGTGTATTTGGAAATACATGTAGTATGTGTGAGAGAGAAAGGGAATAATGGGAATAGAAGAAAAAAAATACAGGAAGAGAAGGGAATGCATGAGGAAGAATATTAGGAAGGAAAGGAGAGCATACTGGTGCATATAGTAGAAATGAAAGAACGGAGAATATAAAATAGTCATGAGAGAAATAACTATACGGGAAGGGGGCGGGGATGGGCAAACAAGGGTACACTTAATATGCATGTCCTGTTGTGTGGAGGTAACACAAACTGTACAGCTTGTTTAAACAAGTGGCTCAAATATTCCCCAGACATAGAAATATTCCTAGGTCTTGATTGACGTGATGAGTGCTGGTCATGACTCACCAAACCACATTTGTGTGCATCACTAAAAGAAGCAGCAGCACTCGTGGAGTGTGCAAGTGATATCCCCTACCCTAGCTACATCATGTGTCTCAGTCACATTCATAGTTTCCAAGAGCTAGTCAAGACGCAGTAGGCCTCCAGCGCAGAGAGCACCACCAGGAGGGCAGTTCTAATTATAGTCAACAATTAAGTCGCCAAGTTTACTCAAAGGGGGCCACAAAAGAGGGATCTTCTCGCGGCGTGACGGAAATAACACTTTGTTAGATAAAGATAATCCTGCCCGTAGCAATTGTCGCATAAGATGTATCATCACTACCCCTTCTCGCTCTATCCGCCACAGGATCAGCTAGAGCTCCTGGACTTGCAGCAACAGCACCATCACCTCCAACAGCAGCAACACCTTCATCAACAGCAGCAGCAGGGCGGGGCACAACATTTCATGACTGAGATCGACAAGAAGCCGGTCATCCTAGTGGTCCCTAGCATCCCTGGACCGTCGTCATCGTCCTCGTCAACGTACTCGTCCAAGATGGCAGCGACTCCTATGAACGTGTCCTCTGCGGGGGCCGGGGGACGCATCATGAGCGGCGGGCAGGCCATGCATATGGGAGGAGGGGGCAGCAGCAGTGGAGGAGGAGGGGGTAATCCTCAGATGATCCAAGCCCAGGAGATGCCCACGAACCTGATGGTCAAGCAGGGTCATTCGTCTTCGGCTCAACCAGCATATGCTGGAGGTAGGACTCATGTGCATGCGTCCAAAAGCAAAGGTATTTATGTTCTGCTTGTTCACCTTTTATTTGCTTCCCTTCCATTATGTTGACATTATTCTGTACAATTCATACCATTCACTTTTTATGTGATCATCATCGTTCTCTTTCATTAGTATTGTTTTTTTTAGACACACACAAACTCATGAAATGATGAAAGTGTTAATTAGTCTACAGGTGAAAGATTTCTACAATTTTTTTTATTTTAATATTGGATTTGATCAATTATTATCAGAATGTTATATAACCCTTTTTATTAATTCAAATACATGTGATATATAAGTCTAAACATTAATTGTTAAACGTAAAAGTCGTAAAGGTTTTTGTCTCATCCAGTTCTATAAATGTAAATTTGTTTAAACAAATTCAATTGCAGTTAAGGTTTTTGTAAAACTCTGTCGATGGAGAAAGTCTATAGATCAATGTTTTCTTTCAAATCATCCCGCTACCATCAGCCAGAAAATGTTGCTAAACAATTCCTTATTTAGTCCATTCCCTGCATCACATTTTAAAGTCATTTGTCATTATTCTCATTTGTTAAAAAGAAGAGCATGGTATGTTACATTTGCATGATTCTATAGCATTACACATGTAATCTTCATAAGTAACATATGAATTCACTTCATACATGTATTATTGTCGTCCATAAAATTGGAATATATTTTTTTGTACTTCCTTTAAATGATTGTTACAATATGGTTTATTCTTGATATATAAAGTGTAAATCTTCTCAGAACTTCACTGGTCAATCTGTATGACTCTTTTATTGATCAACAATGTTTGTAAGAAGATATAAACTTTATCTATAAAGAATAAACCAATGTGGTCACAATCATTTCATGAAAAGAGGTTAAGAAATATTATGCCATTATATGTATCTCCCTCTTGAAAGATTTGCAAGCATGTCAGCTACACTGTATGTGATTGTCTACCTTTACATTATGTAGCATGAAAATCCTATCCATAATTGTAAAAGGCAGTCTTTGCAGCATCCAAGATGTCGTTTAGGAGTTTATAAATGTCACTGATTCGTCATAATCCAAGAAATATGTCACTGAGCATGAAAGTAATGACATCTAACCTTTTCATTTGACACTCCATGCCATGAGCCATTTTTAGTCACATGTGTAGCTAAAAATCATGAAAAATTTGGATTTGAGCCTCATTTGTGTATTTTGTTTTTTATAGCGCCTTGAGTAAGTTATTAGATAAGTGCGGTTTATAAGTATTTATTATTATTATTGTTATTATTATTTTCTATTCATGTCTAAGAGCACTAGTTTTCACTTTCTGATAATTACATGATAGGCAGTACAAGAACAGATAGAAGGCCTTTTTTCAGTGGTGAGTTGTTTTATATTTTTCTTTCAGAGGTCCAATTTCAATCAATTAGAATTTAGTGGTGGTTAGTGGTTTTAGTGGTGGTTATTTTACCTGACTGCTAAGAAAGCATAAATGCTTGTGTGTGAGTTACAAGCAACCAGAGGACTGACGGCTTTAGGTGTAACTTCACCATTTGGGTTTCACAAAGTACAGATTGCACAAATTGGAAGGAGGGGGGGGGGGGGGGTTGGGGGTATACTGTGGTTGAGACCTTTTGTTGTCATATATTTTTAACTCGACTAGAAATTTGTTGTTTGGTAACATGTGAAGGATCATGTCTGTGATATCAATGTTGCTTCTCAAAGAATGACTATAATGTAATATCCATCAAGTATCATGACCATCATGCTGAAAAAGCACTCATCGTACACAGATAAAGAAAATGAAAGCAAAACAAGATCAAATGAAAGGTGTTGAAAGAATCCAGTTATAATCCAGGATGTTCTTGGAAATTGCAGATATCCTGTTTCCTGTGTCTTGGAGTACATTCTGAGAGAGAGAGAGAGAGAGAGAGAGAGAGAGAGAGAGAGGGAGGGAGAGAGAGAGAGAGGGAGAGAGAGAGAGAGAGAGAGAGAGAGAGAGAAAAGTCATTGGTTCTGTTTGTACCATGTTCCTTCTTTTGCAAAGGCAAAGATTTTTTGTGTATCCCTTCCTCTGAATTTGGAGGAAATCTACAGGATTTGGATAACGTACATGAAATCATTCATTTGAACCGATAATCTTTCTACTTCAGGGATAATGTTAAGTTTATTTTGATCGTTTAAATTAAATCCATTAGTTTAACAAGTCTACCTGCTAAATATCTTATCTCTTAGTGGCTCTCCTGTTTTAGTAATAGATAAATTAATGTATCTCTTAAGATCTGTTAATGATCAGTTCGCTATTTTGATATTATGTACACTGTACGTCGCTAGCGTTTCAAGGGTAATTGAGAGATGTTTTCATATCTTAGTGAGATTGTAGGGTCTCCATATTAGGCCTACTCTATATGGCTTTAAGTAGATTCAGACAAAAACAAATCATTGTAAAGCCCTTTAGACATTTTGTTTGCTCAAATCAAAGTACCTCTCTCGTCACTTTAACCATTGGGTTAATCAGGGAAAGAATTAATATTTATTTTTCGGGGGCTACTTTTCAACCTTGCCTGCATGAAAATAACATCCTAAAATTTGTTTTATATTGAACTCTTTTAGGGATTTCGGGGGCTATTTCTCCCTGAGCCCCTGTGTATTTTTTTTTATACATGGTACAGTGTAGATCTCAAAATAACACTTTTTAGGATAGATCTTCTCCAAGTATACATGTGTATGTAATAAATCAGTGGTTAGCTAGTGTGGTCTGCAAATGCTCTAGACCAATGCCCTTTGAAAAGAAAAAATCATCAATTTCACAAAACTGTATTATCCACCTGTATGCACCTTCTTATAAAGCATCCATGTAAGATTAAATATCAGTTCATGTCCCAAGAAGGGATAGGGGGATAAGGAAAATAATAAGGGGGGAGTTGGATATGTCAAGTGCTACCCAGGAAAAATTCGTTTAGCATAGGAAATTGACAGTGGAGCAGTTGTTGGAGAAGCATGTATTGTACAACTGGGGGTGTTTCACAAAACTTTTCATCAGTGACAAACGACAGTTGTTGTTATAAGCTACTGAAATCCTTGCTTCTGATTGGTTATCAGCAGATTTGTCACTGATATTTTTCATTAGTCATTGAAAAAAGGCTTTGTGAAACAGGTCCCTTGAAATCATACATTGTAATCTTTGTATAATTCCCATTTCTGAAGGAACCCTCAATGCAGCAGCAGTGATCCAGCAGCTTCAACAGCAGAGGCCTTCAGCACCGCAGAGCAAGTATGCCGAGCTGCTAGCAGTCATTGAGGACATGGGCAGGGATATCAGACCTACGTATGCCGGCAGCAGAACAGCCACGGAGAGGTTAAGACGAGGTAATGTGGATGTACCAACATTTGCGAGATCTTGAATTGGATTAATGTCTGGAGATTGTACAGTCAAACCTGTATAGAAATACCACTGAAAGAAAAGTAGCCCTGTAGGCAGGTGGTTTTTATTTAAAGGTTACCCAACCCTTTGAATACTATAAAGTCTGAAAGCACTTGGGGCTGGAGTATCTGGAATGAGCAAGTTAAAGTCAAACCTGCTGTAGCAACCACCTGTATAGGAAGACCACCTGTCTATAAAGACCACATTTTTGTTTCCCCAGAAAATGGTTTGTCATTGAAACCTGTAATAAAGGAACCTATAATACATAAAGAGCATCTGCCTATAAAGGCCACTTTTCTTGTCTCCCTTAGGCGGTCTTTTTGTGCAGGTTTCACTGTTTTAACAGGTTAAGTTCAGGTTTTTATGTGAAATATTATTCAGGAGACACTGTTCAAGGGAAACATCAACAAAAAAAGTGGTATCAGCTGAAGCAGGTTTTACTTAGCATGGGATACAGACAATGACGTTCTTTTTGGAGAATGTACCTAACATTGAAAACTGATGTCACAAGATAGTTTTTCATATTTTCACTGTCCATCAGGATCTTGTAGCTCATAATAATGCTTGTACAGCCGCTTATTTGGCCAAACACCTTTCTCAGAGCAAACAAATTTGACCTTGCAATCTTTATAACATAAGGAATCTTTGATAGTGCTGGTGACAAATGATAAACCATAGAGGTATTTTTGCAAGTAAAGATGATTGTGACAACTGAATGTTTAGCTTATTGTCTTGCCTTCATACCTGATTTGATATGATATAGTTTTCTAATTGTGCTTTGTTACATTTTCATTGTGAATCCAGAGCAACTGATGATGATAATGACGATGACAGCATAATAACTAAATTGTAATGTGAACACTTTATATCCATTTTATCAATCCTACCCAGGTATCACACATGCTAAGGCCCTTGTCAGAGAGTGTTTAGCCGAGACTGAACGCAGTGCAAGAACATGATTATCCGCCCGTGAGAACATTCCATGCCAACTTGACTCAAAACACACTCAAGAGTCAGAGCTGACCAAGGTTAAACCTTATCCTGCATGCTATATGAACTGGTGCTGTATGAACATGTAATATCGTCTAGAAAACCCCACTTAGCTAAGTATGTGGGACCAACCCAAACATAGTGTTGGATGAAATAAGGCAATTGATATGCTGAAGGTGGATGTATTTTTATACCAAGGTTTGTTACTTTATGTTCTGCTGTAAATGAAATGCTAAATTGTTTTCTATGTTTAACATTAAGAAAGTCAGCATTTCAGTTCATTTAGCAAAGTTGCAAAGTTGCCTTCTTCTGACGTAATAAAGTATTGACATTTTTGAGTGACAGTTGTCTTGTTTCCAATGTATAGGAATTTTCCAACAGATGAACTGACATTTCTAAGGTATTGAATTGCCTGTAACAATTTCTTAAAAGTTTAACAGTTTGAAAAATACCCCCCTCCCACCCCATGAATGAATCATGAATGAATCATTCAAGGTGTAATGATACATTTTGGATTAATTCTGTTGTAAAATATACATGAAAATGTTAATCATGCAACCTAGACCCCAATTGACCTTTGAATAAATCTCTTGGGATTCTAGCCCTGCTCAAACAATGTGTCTGAATGTTACACTTTCTTGGCAAGAATGGTGTAGATAAACCTTGATGTAATTGTTTCTGGGGAAAAATGTTCAACGCAAGAGTTTTACTGGAAAGGAAAAATATTGCATTGAAGAGCAATATGCTTGTGCATGTAACTCCTTATGTGGTTTGACTTGTTTTGTAATGAGCTGTACTTTCTGGTATGCCAGTCAATTGCCTGCAGACATTAAGTACAGGAGATAATTGGTATGTCAGTGAAGCTACAGACATGTTGAAATGTGGAGCGATTGTCCATTTTGAGTTCAAGCCAAGATGCTTGCGAAAAGCTGGTCGACTTGTTAGGACCGAACACTGACACACTATTGGCAAAGTCCCACATATCCAGGCCCCCCAGGTGTTTATGGAGCCTTGCCAGTCAACGCTTTAATTGCAACATTTAATGTCCATTCCTGGGAAGAAAATGAGTAGCAGGATGCTATGCATCAAAATTCTTTAACACAATTATTGGAATTTCTCTGTCTGTGGATCTTAAACTTAAAGGAATGGGATGAACAGAGTTAAAGAGGGTTCAGTTCCAAGAAGAAAAGATAGTCTCTTGAGAGCCAGAAAGGCATTAACTCTGTTTTAAAATATATAAATTAATGCCCTTCTGGCTCTCAGCAGATGAATTGTTTGAAAAGATTCTGTCCTTTGAAAGGTTGTGGCATATTCGGATGCATGTTCATGTATATAAAATTGCAGGCATGAGTGCACACCTTGTTCTTTGAGAGAAATTAATCTACAGAACGGTGCTGATGATCACCATAATTGTTGTTAATAGATCAGACACCTTCTTATCAGCTTCCTTTCATTGTTTTCAGTTTTCACCCTTTTGTAATATATTTTCTACTTTCCTTGACAAATCCAAAGTACATTTCTATATTCTGCATTTATTATACCATTTTCCCTTTGAATCCCATCATCAGCTTCTCTTTCTGTTTTACTTTTTCATAAAATGTACTATTTTAAACAGGTGTCGAGAGTAGGCATGTTATGGCCAAATCCACTTGTTATTCTTCATGATGCCAAGTTCATATTTCATGCAGAATTTTTTTAGGCCTTGTGCCTGGAATTTCATTTCCCAGCTCCTGTAAGTTTGTCCCCCCCCCCCCCCCCCCCTTACAGTCCATAGGATTTCTTTTTTTATTGAAATTGAATAATTTGTCTTTTTTTAAATGTTGTAATGTATTTATTGACGTATAGTGGCGTATAGTGACAATTTCTTAGGACAGTAATGCTTTATAGTAAATCATTTTCTAGTAAAACATGTTTGGGAGGAGTAATTTCATAATCGTTAGGTTATATAGAATGTAGCATTTCTTTTCTGGTTGAATTGTTTCATTGGATGACTTCAAACCATTGGATTATAGTGGGTAGCATTCAGAGATTTAGCATAGGTAATTAGTTTAATTTTATGGATGTATCTGATGGGAGAAAGGTTGAATCAGAAAAGAATAAGTACTACAATTCATATTTTCCTTCCTTGCACATAAAATGTAAAAATGGGGGACTTTCCTATTTTGTTAAAATTGATATTTGTTATGTACATAAAGCTGTAATTTCTTGACAACTAAATGTCAGTGTCTTTATCAATATTTATATGTTTGTGAAATGTACAGTATTTCTTAAAATAAAGTAGATAATCTCACACCACTCTCACACCGTGTCACATGTGACTGCATGCATTATTCCATAGAACTTTGTGTGACTTGGTGTTAGGGTGTCTACTTTATTTCAAGCAATACTGTACAGTATGTCCCTTGAGATATTATTGAAAGAGGAGTTTATGTTTATGAGGAGTTTTCATGTATTCGTTGGTTATGGAATAGAAGAGAATGTTGCATTCTCATGAACAGCATGAAGGTGACTTTTATAGATGACTGATCCAATATTCCAACACCCCTAGAGTGATTTCACAAATCCATAATTGTTAGCAAATAACTTTTTTCACCCTCGTTTGTAAATCAAAAGATGCAAAACTTGTCTGCTAGTGTCCCCCCACCCCCCCCCCCTCCTCATTATCTAAAATGCTCTAGCTGCATGTATGCCCCTTTGTTGCAGAACACACAAATACAAGTAATAGGACCTTGTAACTATCAAGCCAGTGTCCTTGTGATCTCACCACTCCCACAAGACATTTTATTTTGGTCATAGAAAGTTGAAACGGCTCATAACCTCTAATATATGTACTCAGATATTGCATTCATGTGAGCTGGTAATTCGAATCAGTCCCGTATTAGGTGGGAGAATCCAGGAACAATCCAAGGTGATAAAGATTATATCTAATCCTTCAAACCTTTGTCTTTCATGGAATCCAAATGTAATTATATCAATTGATGTTGCATTTCGGAGTAGTCGCAATGCTGGAGATTTGCTTCGTCATCTGCACTTATTCCAAATCACTTAACATCACAAGAAATTCCCAGACCTGACACATGCGCAAGAACTTTTAATTTCCAGTGTTGCCAAATCAGTTGAATCGTCTGTTAACGAGATTACTGGATAGAAAAGAGAACCAAATTAGTCACTAGTGAATCTGTACAAATCTTGAGGCTTGAGAAGTAAATGTGTTTTGGCATCCACCTGTTTGAGAAAGAACGGTACTAAACCTGAGTCATGGGTTGTTCTTTTATGTTCCAACACGTTCCAACCTTCTCTCCATCTCTCCTTTCATTAATGGATAATCAAAGTCATGCGGGTCTGAAATCGTCCTTTCATGAATTTGAGAATCGTTATAGCTCAAGTTGGTAGTTATTTCAAAGAGGACTATTTTAAAGTGAAACCAATCTCAATAGTTTTGAAGATGTTTGGTGATCTTGAGTGTGATAAGCAGGAAACTGGTTTTGTTTAAATTTACTGAATATATCCAAACTTGATACATTCTTAATAATATAAAAAAATCCTTCAATATCATAACTCTTGCAAAAGAAAGGCCCTACACAGTCCAAACTAATATATGCAAGATGAATTCCATCCCTAGGAATCTTACACAACAGGTGAATGTTTTAAATTCATCATCGGGGATTCAAGGGAAAAGAATTGGGCGCGATTGAATACATAAATAGCCTCTTATCTCACTTTCAAATAATCACACAATTATCCAGTATTTGAATGACCCAACTCAAATACTTTTTTGTTGGCTCGCCATTACATGCACATGTGAATAATCCTCTTGATAGAGATTTTTTTTTTTTTTTGGGGGGGGGGGGGGAGGGAAGAGAAAAGAAAGTCTCTTCTGAACAAAATGTAATCTATTAAGGGTTTCCTGCCTCGAGGGAGATACGACAAACCTTGGTAAGTTGGCGCTTCCTCCCACCGAACCAATTAAATCGACAATGGGTTTTGACAACTGTGGTGGATCCAGACAATAGGCGGCATGAGATGCCATGTCAGAGGGGAGGTGGCATGACTCTTCACTTTTTTTTTCTTCCCGCAAGACGAGTTTGAGGACTGTTTTTAAAAGGATGCCCCTCAACTTTTTCATTCTCTTTTGTGGCTTATGAGAAGAAGGGGCTTTAAGGGTGGAATTTCTTATGTTCTTTTTGAGGTCTTCTTATAAAAAAAACATTTTCTCTTGTCGAAATGCAAACTGAGAGAGGAAGAGGAGAGAAAGATGGAAAGAAGAAGGAATCAAGGAAGGAAAAATAGAAAAGGGGAACAAAAAAGGAGAGATGATGAGAAGGGCAGAAAGAGAGAAAGGAATGCTACACGTTTTTGTGGTCTGGCTTGTGTAGAGGCCTGGATAAATGTACTAAGGGGGTGATCTTGGTAAGATCAGGTAGTCATCATTTATCAATGTTACGAGAAAGCTCGCCATAAAGAATATAAGTTGCAGCAATTTGACATCTCTTATTTGAATTTAAATCTCCTTATAAACATATTTTTGTATAATATGTAAATATCAATGTGCATTCTTGTTTCATGTGTATTTTCTGGATGAATAAGTCCTTTGCTACTGTGTAAGCTCTGTATAGTTGCTATTAAAACAACATTAATATTTGATAGAATACTCTTTTGTTACTATCAGCTTTGTAATGTGACTGTCTCAATGAAATAATTGAATTTTAACTGTAGTTAAAGGTACCAAGGATGAGTGAGAGAGAAAGCGAGAGAGAGAGAGGGGGGAGATAAAGAGAAAGAAATAGAGAGAGAGAGAGAGAGAGAGAGAGAGAGAGACTGGAGATGGAGATGATGGAGAGATCAAATACATGTATGTAGGGGAGAAAGGGAAAAAAAAGAAAGTAAGAAGCATTTGATGAGAAAAAGGGTGGCATAAAGACAGACAGAGATACAAACACGGGACGGTAAGCAAGAGATGAAAGCATAAGAAGAGCAATGTACACACGTATTAAGAAAGAGAGAGAGATGAAGAAGTGGAGTTAATAGACAAAAAGAGATGAGGGAAGGGGGGGGGGGGAACAGTGAGAATTGGATAAACGGTCTAAAGGCTTGTTCACATATATCTCATAGTTTACCAAAACTGTTTTTGTTTTCTAAATAAGTGGGGGCTAAAATAGTGCTGCACACACCAAAGTTCCTTTTCCACTTTTCTATATGTTAGCAGAAACAAAAATGTAAAGTGCATTATGCATAAATTGCTGCCATTTACCACAGCATATGTGAACATGCTTTGTAAATGCCTAAATGAAAATGGAGGGGAAAAAGTTGTAAGTAAACAGAATTGATCAGATGAGATACACTTCAGGAGTTGGTTTAGTTGAAAGTCATTAATACTACGCCAGGAGTGTCATATTTGACAGACATGGCGCCTTATAAATGTTCACTATTAATATTATTATTATTTACATGTACATACAGAAAAGAATAAGCAGTATATACAACGTATACATGTATAATCGGATCAGAAATAAAGACATTTTCTCTCTATTTTGTTTGTTTTCAATTTATTTTCCAACATCATCATCATCATCATCATCAGAAGCTTTGCCTCTGACACACTTGTTCAATGTTCAGACTGCTGTAAGGCACTTTCAGGACTAGAAGCTAAACTGCAATGTTGGTCAATGATGCACAATTGTTTATTTTATAATGCACATATCTCTTCATATGTAGTCAATGGAAACTGTCATGATTAGAAGGCAGAGCAGTGTCATATAGGTCAATTTAAAACAAATCAATCTATATTTCTTCATAAACCATTTCCTGTATAGGATTCCATACAAACAATTGAAGTAAATTAAAAGCCTCTCTTATTTGTGAAAAAAGGAAACAAATCCGATAATATTTCAGCAAAGTCTAATGTTAGACTTGAATGAAATCATATTGCTCATTTTGAAAGTAAAAAATACAAATAATCTCATTCATATGCAGCAGAACGGGCAAGCCAATGTCAATTGTGTTTTGCCTAGAACCTTTAAAGACGAGCATACCCAGCAATTTTCAAATAGGGTCAAAACGCTACAAGTGTTATCAGAGTCATCATAAGATGAGAAAATACCATTGTCCATACTTTTCTCTAAGCCATCAACAAATACAGAGTCATATGAAAAAACTAATACGTAACTACATATTACAAATGCAATAGCTCCCTCCTATGTTGATTACAGGACAATAACAGGACAATTAAAGGACAATCCAACCCTAGTAATAATTTCATTTCTTTGAAAGCAGAAAAATAAGATAAACTGAATGGCAAAGTTTTGAAATAAATCAGACCAATAATAAGAAAGTTATGGCTGTCTGAAATATGAGATCAGCAAGTCTGTGCAAATCTCAAACTGGCAGTTTGGTCAGTGCATTGTAAAATAGTCGCGGATAACTCTCCTGTTTGCCGTGTACAGTGCCTTCTCCCTTGAGGCACTAATAAAAATATATTATTCATTATAGGTCCTCTAAAACGATAAGACCTTCCTAAATCATATATTTGTGTTGGAACAAACGGGAACGTTGTCTGCTACTAACTACATCACAGAGACATTACCCATTTAGCCAATTTGAAGAGTCCATACCTATTGTGATCATAACTTTCAAATTCATAACTTTCTCATAAAAGAATAAATTTTGGCTATCTTATTTAATTTTATTTATCTTGTGGTGACAAGTAAACAATAAAATTATGCCTTATATGAATTATGCCAAATATGCCTTAGCTAGTTTGAAAATCTACCTCTTGTATGAAAATCTCTCTTATTGCAATCAAGCCTTCAATGGTTCTATTTCTTTACTCTATTGAAGGGAAGTCTCACATATCTTTGTCTGTAACATCTTGATTTCCATTACCACTTGACTCCTCCTCCTCATCATCTACACTCGATCGTAGTGCCTTCAGCTTTTCAAGTTTCAGTCGCGTCTTTCGTTTCTTCTCCTCTCGCTTCTTGTTCATGGTCTGTTGGTATTGAGAGATGGCGCTCTGGTCGGCATGGAGATGCTGATCCAGCCTCTCTTTCATCAAGAGACGGGCAATCTTCTGGTTTTCACTCTGAGATCTCGTCTGATGACACTTCAAAAACAAGCAGATGCAAAAGATGATAACAATTATACAATGTTTAAAAAAAAAATTTTTTTAAAAGATGATTCTATGGCACTGATGGATAAAGATAATACCCAACCTAAATAAATTGTATCTTTTTTGTTGTTGCACATGCTGTTATCACTATCAAAATGTTAAAAGGGGAGGGAAGGGGATGGGTATGACTATAAACAGATCACCAAAATCCCCCCTCACAATACATACCGGTACCTTGCCCACGTCTATGACACTGGATGTTAAAGAAACATACAGTAAATCTGTTATTCAAGGGATAAGTAAAGTGGTCATTATAGACGGATGGCCTTCCTACACAATTTCATCTTTAATATGATCCTCTTTGTAGGAAAGTAGTAAAAATGCCAGACTACCATAAACTGGCGGTTCTTATAATACAGAGACGTGGTTAAGTTTAATGGATCCTGTTACCTTGACAACAAGTCCGGTTGGGATATGTTTCAGGACCACACAGTTACTGGTCTTGTTGGTGGCCTGGCCTCCTGGTCCAGACCCCCTTACAAACTGCTCCTCCAGCTCCTCCTCCTTGAGATCAGGGAGCTTGCTCCGGATCCTTGCACGGAGCTTGTCCCTTGTCGTGGTTGTGGATTTACAGCGTACTGCAGCTGGCCCACTGGACACTCTTTCTAAAGGGAGATGACCACTTTGTGTAGCTGTGTATTGATATGCTCCTGTCTTTGAAATGCCAGCACAAGGTTGCCAACTTAAGGATGGAAGTTGGTGAAAGTTCCTAATCTGAAATGCACTGTAATCCGATATTCCTCCTTTATTAAAAAAAGATCTGAATGTTTCTCCATATTTATAAAATACACATGCCCTAAAGCTAGTCAAAAGTGGATTTCCATAAGTCTGACTTATCGTTGGCCTGAATACACAAGAAGTGTTCCTCAAATCATATTTGGGTCTGCCAGAGTTGGTTATTCCTCCTGATGGACAGTAAGATAAACTCTTGTATTTTGGAAAGACACTAACTGGTGGTTTAAATTGCTCCTCAGGTAAATTTCTCTTTTTCCTCATCCATTTCTTGCCTAAAGTTCTGCTTGTAACATCAACATGAATAAATTGGCTGGAAACACTAGATGCACAAGAAAATCTTATTTCAGAGACAGTGGCATACGACATGGCTTCCCAAACCTTCCACTTTGAGAAATTACTGGCCAAATTAAATGTTGTATAAGAGTTTGGTGAAAGTCCTCCAAATCTACAGATGACCATTTTGCCATGAGACGTTTAGAGGCTGGGAATGACAAGGTTTGAGATCATCCACTCTCAACAATTAATATGAGATCCTTCAGCTGGACACATTCCAGAGTGAGATATATCTGTAAGAGATGAAATACATAATAATAATAACAATTTATAACAAAAACAATAATAATAATATTAATAACAATGATAGTTATTTTGTAATTATAATAACAACAAAAATACTATTACTACTAGAAGTCTAGTAATAATAATAACAATAATGATAATAACAATAACGATAATAAAAATAATGATTATGATAATAATAAAAATAATAATAAATAATTAAAACCATGTTTACAGTGCTAGTATTATTATTAAACAAAGTAACTTAATTTGTTGAATTGTCAGAACTTCCTTATTTTTTACAACAAATTAGGAAGGCCTTTCACTTAAGTTTCACTGAATGGCCACACCACACACAGTAACTCACATGAAAAAAGCTTGCGTCAGGGCTTCAGCAGAGACTGCATAATTATATTGAAGATATTCGATTTACGATAGTATTATTCGCTTCCCCAGCCCCGGCCCGCCGTTTGAGCAGATTGAGTAGAAAACATGGAGTCGAGGCATGCAGCAAAAGAGAGTCAATGCTAATGCATATTGACCTCTATACTAGCACTGCACTATGTTACTAGGTCTAGGCAGCATTTGCTAACAGGAATAGTCAATACACACATAATACACAAATGCACACAATCATGCTGACGCGGCTGTAATTGTATTTTCCTGCGGTACAACGTATAGCAGGAAAATGTTGTATGTGCGGATCCGTTTAATGATTACGTAATATGAGTGGCGAGACGCCACGATCCCGCGAGGCGGGATGGTTTGAATAACTTAGGAAGGTGAAAGTTATTGTATTGAGAGGTAAAGGAATGTTCAGAAAGGCATAATAAGAGAGGAAAATGGGTGTGGTAGCCATTCTAGCTTTGTCAGACACTAGATACACGACACAAATTTTAATTGAAACTTTTAATACAGAACAATTGTTTGGTGTTCATTTTGTTGGTGGTATAGAGATTCAAATACCGGTAAATCATTTTTATGGGGACGATTTGCCATTAGGTTTTTCCAGAGCATTTGCCTTATTTAGTTTATCTCTGGTTTTTTCAACCTCAGGAATCGGTCCGGGCGTGGGACAAAAAGGCAAAGCCCCATGCAGGTTAGGGATCAAAGCAGATCAAATTTAATATTTTGCACTGTTCTATACAACGTCAGTATATACTTAGGTGTGAACGTTGACGATTGAGATTGAAATTATGCAATGTTAACAATATATACATTTGATATTTTTAAATCAAGAATGAGCTTAAAAATTGAAATTATTTTGATGTTCAAAATTATATAATAAGATTGTTCATGATTGTTCAACAAGATACAATTCGAATAAAAGCTGGCTTGGTCGGTCTGGCAAGTTTTCCGGTCTGGCAAGCTTTCCCATAAAGTTTGATATTTATGTAATCTGTGAGTCATTATCTGAGTAATGAAAGGATGAGAATATACGCCAAGTAGACTAGGCTATGACATGACAGTAGATCTAGACTTACAATTTGAATTTTTAAATTATTCTTTCTAACATCGGTCTAGACCTAGACTAGACCGAATTTACCGTCTCTTTCGTTCGTTAGCCTCTTATTGGGGTAGGGTCGGCCGGCTCTCTCTTTAGAGACGGAAACCGTCTATACACATTCCCTTGATAACGCCACGGCCATTTCAGGTCGTAGCGTTTTGCCCCCAAAATCCCCCAAAATGTCATTTTACCATTTTTACAAATGTAAATTAGGCCTAGGCTATAATACATCGGTTCCACTTACTAACTTGATTGAAATAATCCGTTTAATGGTCCCTTTTAAGGAAATTATGGGTCAAAATCGACATCCATGTTGAAAATCTTGCAAGCCGTGTTAAACTCTCGCTGCCGGAGTCATCCAAATCAATCTCATCCCTTCTAGTCTACGCCGAAGGCAAAATGATTATGAAGGAAAAACTGTGATAACGCCATTACGAACGTGTAGATGGCGCACAGTTTTTCCTTCATAATCATTTTGCCTTCGGCGTAGACTAGAAGGGATGAGATTGATTTAGATGACTCCGGCAGCGAGAGTTTAACACGGCTTGCAAGATTTTCAACATGGATGTCGATTTTGACCCATAATTTCCTTAAAAGGGACCATTAAACGGATTATTTCAATCAAGTTAGTAAGTGGAACCGATGTATTATAGCCTAGGCCTAGACCTAATTTACATTTGGATATGCACGAGGTAAAATGACATTTTGGGGGATTTTGGGGGCAAAACGCTACGACCTGAAATGGCCGTGGCGTTATCAAGGGAATGTGTATAGACGGTTTCCGTCTCTAAAGAGAGAGCCGGCCGACCCTACCCCAAGAGGCTAACGAACGAAAGAGATGGAAAATTCGGTCTAGACCTAGACCTAGATCTAGAATCTAGACCTAGGGTCTAGATCTAGTCTAGATTCTAAGTTTTTTTTTTTAAATTTTACTGCTAATTTAGATTAGACTTCTAGATCTAGGTGTCATCAAATGTCACTAAAGTACTGATTTTTTTTAGTGAAATCAGTTGAGTTTTGTACAGTGGTGTTTGAAATGTTAAGTATCATTAATAGCACAGCCAGGATAGTAATGCAGCTGGTATGTCTGTGTGGAGTCGAGGTGGTGCAATTGTGGAGTCTTGAGATCCATACCGGTGACACAAATATGAAGAGGTGGGACCAAGCACCGAATCCGACAAAAAGATATTTGAAAATCACTAACACCAGACGACTTAAGGATACTCTAAGGACCTATAATCAATAGAGATGATTTTAGCTTACCTTTGGACCGTTGATGTAAATCTGTGAGCGTCACATTGAGCTTTGTTTAGGAGATTTTCGTTTTGATTGCATCCGTCGGCCGTCCCGAGATCTATACCTAGTGTCAGTGAGTCAGCTCAGCTCACTGGAAATGGGAATGCCTGCTTAGCTAAGTGGTGATTGGTCGAAAGTTAGGGTAAGACCATCGAATTTCAAGTAATTCAATTTCAATTCAGAACTTTATTTCAGACTCAGCTGCACAAGGCAGTGGTCCATAAAACATATGTTACATGGATAATTTAGCGGAGTATACATGATGAGTATAATAACAACAAATTGTACAAATACTAAAGAATATAACAAACTAAAACTATACTACGTATAATGTAACTGTAACATGTAACCTGTATCTGTAAAATTGATAACAGAAGGCCTATATAGCAATCTAACTCTAAGCTGTACCTGTAACTGCAATATTAGAATAAATATATGTATAACAAAGTGAAGTTGTAACTTAATTGTAACAATCTCTGCTCACTAACTAGAACAATTAATATACTAATAATAGATAACTAGATACACTGTCGCTCATAAAGGTGAAATATTTTTTTAAATCCCAATTTATGGAATTATTTTAAAAATAATTTAAAAATAATAGATCTAGATAATAGTATACATTCTCAGATTTTATTGAATAATAATTTGCCAATGTGTGTTTTGCGTGACTGCTAAAGCAACTATATGCTTCTATGCTTATCAACTAGGGGACCTATGCCCTTAAGTCATAAATGACAGTAATGAGGAATAATGCCCCACAAAAGGGCACTAATATAGCACATCGACACGGTGTTGATCCTGGGGCCTCACAGTTACGAGGCCATTGCTTTGTCACTAAACTATGACTGTACGCAGCGGGGGCTAGGGTAGGGGGCAGTTTACATAAATTAAAAAAAAACAGAAAATGCAATAAATTTTCAATAATTTATTGCATTTTACCCCGGTTCCCAACATAAAAAAATCTTCTGTTTGCCCATGCCTTGAGCCATAATGCATGGCCGTCCAGAGGATTTGTTTATGTTGGGGACCGGGGTAAAATGCAAAAAATTATTGAAAATTTATTGCATTTTCTGTTTTTTATTTTATTTATGGAAACTGCCCTCTACCCTAGCCCCCGCTGCGTACAGTCATGGTTCAGTGACAAAACAATGGCCTCGTATCTGTGAGACCCCAGGATCAAAACCGTGTCGATGTGCTATTTTAGTGCCGTTTTGTGGGGCATTAATCCTCATTACTGTCATTTATGACTTCGGAGGGCGTAGGTCCCTTAGTTAATAAGCATAGTATCATACACATGCTTTAGCAGTCCAGCAAAGCACACATTGGCAAATTATTATTCAATAAAATCTGAGAATGGATACTGTTATCTGTATATATTATTTTTAAATGATTTTTAAAATAATTCCATAAATTGGGGTAAAACTAAAATATTCCACCTTTATGAGCGACAGTGTATTATAACAAGCAACAAGGACTAAGGACTATATACTGCAACCATAAGAGGCTGGATAATCCTTGGTAACATCATGCAAGATATGATCAATTCCGAGGTGTAAGCAGGCTATTAAGCCAAAATTTCCAGAGGCCCGATGTGTACCTAAGGCAACTATACGTGGGGTTCACTAATACCTTTACAATACCATTCTCAGAGACATCTACTCTCCGGATGAACTTATACATGAGATTTCGTAATACAGCCGAACAGACTGGAACATTCAAATCAGCAAACATTTGACTAGCACTAAAGTATCTAGGTACCCTAAGAAGCATTCTCATGGCATCATTATAGGCCACAGTAAGCCTGTGCAAACTGCTCTTTTTAAAATTACTCCACAGATTCGCAGTGTACAAAGGTGTATACAGTATGCCCTAAATAATGCCACCTTTACATCCGGAGAATACATATGAAATTTCCTAACGAGCATATTACCTTGAGCATATAATTTAAGACACTGTCGACTAATATCTTTATCATCACAAAGGTCCTCAGTAAAAAAATGACCAAGATACATGACCTCTGTACATACATTGAGTTTACTCCACATAAATAAAAATCCGGGAATACCAATCTACGGTGTTCCTTACATCTAATTATCATAACATGACTCTTTTTTGCATTATATTTGACATCATTATCATATCCATAATCAGAACAAATCTTGAGCAAACTCTGCAACCCAGCAGTTGACGGGCTAATAATAACGAGGTCATCTGCATACATTAAATGATTGACTACTATACTGCCAACTACACAGCCTTTTTTACAAGCATTCAAATTGTCGGATAGACCATCCATGTACAGGTTAAAGAGAAAGGGAGAAAGAATACCTCCCTGTCTAACTCCATTACTGACATGGAATGGTTCAGACACACACACACTACTTCCCCATCTAGCCATCATTGTTTGATGGGTATACCAAAACACGAGTATCCTAATCAGGTACTTAGGAATACCTCTATCAGCCATTTTCGTAAACAGCTTTTCATGATTTACCCGATCAAAAGCTTTGGAAGCATCAAGAAAACAAAGAAACAAGGAAGAATTTCTGCTACGATAACTTGCAATAATTTCCTTCAGAGCAAATATACACATGTCAGTGCCATGTTTGGCTTTAAAACCGAACTGGTTATCTTTAGTAAGAATATACATCTCCAACCTACCAAGCAATATCTTTTCCAGCACTTTGGACAGGACACTAGCCAATGCTATAGGTCTATAGTTGTCCTTACTAGTAATGCGACCAGCTTTATTTTTAATGACCGGTGTGACCGCGCCGTTTGTCCTACCAGTTTCGTTTGTCCGTCGGACATAATATGCGGGTTTTCTGCTCGCACGGATCGTCCGTGACTCGCACGGATCGTCCGAGGGACGATCCGTGCGGTTTGCTATCCGCACATTTTGTCCCCCCATTGTTTTACGTGTATATTTGATAAAAGGAAGCAACTCGGCAAATCAATGTATTTAGACTCATTGTAAGTGATGTGGTTGACATTTTTTCTAGAAATTACAGAATAATAACTCTACAATTTTTTAAAGCAAATGGGCCAGTCCTTTTGAAAGTAGATGTGAATATTTTCTTTAAAACCTTTATTTTATGAAGGCATACTCGTGATATCGGCCCCACAACTGTTGTAATCGATTATACTTTTGTACGTGGCTTCGTACATCAACCAACTCACTACTAGTATATACTCGTGATACAGGCCCAGCTCCAAGTATTTGTATTGGGGGCGTTTCGAGGTTTAATGAAGGAGTTAAATGGGAAATAAAAGTGATTACAAATGGGGTTGAAAGTGAGTGGGGGAGGCTAGAGTATTTAAGATAAGGTAGAGCGTAGCACAAATTGGCGGATGCTCAGGGGTAGGGGCATTTAATTACGGTCAGATGAGCATATTTTAATACCTTATTCATAACACTGGCAGGTCACTAATTGGCGTATGGTCCAAGGGGCGGAGTCCCC
Organism: Strongylocentrotus purpuratus; assembly: GCF_000002235.5. Taxonomy (NCBI): domain Eukaryota; kingdom Metazoa; phylum Echinodermata; class Echinoidea; order Camarodonta; family Strongylocentrotidae; genus Strongylocentrotus; species Strongylocentrotus purpuratus. The sequence continues at coordinate 4,371,512 of NW_022145605.1, forward strand.
GGAAGCGCAGGGGTTTTAGGCTTTAAAATTAAGGTCAGATTAGCATCCAGGGGCCAGCCTTAGGTCCCAAGGTGGGGTCCAGGGGGCAAAGCCCCCGGAAGCACAGGGGTATGGGCATTTAATTACGGTCACATGAGCATACTTTCTTTTCTATTTCTTTTTATCTAATTCTCTTTAATATACTTTTTCAAAAGTGTGTGTTGGCGGGGGGGGGGGGGGGCCAAGCCCGCCGTAGTAGGCCTCTAAATAGTAAATAAGCACATTTCTTGCCTGACTGTAAATTTTGAAATTTGTCATTCTCCCACAAACGCATAAAAAGTAAAATTTACTAAAAAGTGTGGAAAAATCCCGGAAAATTAGACCGTTTCAGCAGCATCTGTAAATCACTGGCATCAAATTAGAACAAAAAATTCACTTTTAAAGTTTATTTTGGTGGTGGGGGGGGGGGGGGGGGGTAGCAACTGGCTGATTACTTAGACCTATGGTGTCGAGGGGCTCTTTCTTTATTTTTGTTCGGTAATAAATAAGGTTAGTTTATGTGAGTGTCACTCAGGCGCGGACATACGGGGGCGACGGACCCGCCCCCCCCCCCCCTCTTTGAAAAAAAAAGGAAAGGAAAGAAAAAGAAAGGAAAGGAAAAAGAAAAGAAAGAAGGGCTAAAAACACGAGTTAGAAGTGGACCGATCAAGGCGCTCACTTATCCGTATCAGGGGAAAATACACGGGGGCTCGGGGTGAATCAGCTCCCGAAATGCCAAAAAGAGTCCCCGAAAGTCATACAAGTAGCCCCCGAAATTTTTAAAGTATTTTTTCCCTGATCCGTATATAGGACAAGGCCCTGGGGCAGCTAGCCATACTCCGATATTTGGGTCGTTTTCCGATCAGAACTAGCCCTAACTATCATTCCAGGATTTTGTTTCAGAACCTGAGACAAAGTCACCCAATCCCTTTAAGTTTCAAAAAGTAGACTTCATTGACCTGTACATAGGCTTAGGAACCGGGGGGTGCTTGGGGGGCACAGCCCCCCCCCAAAAAAAAATATATATTGGGGGGCTCAGATATCATTGAGCCCCCCCCCCCCCCCCACAAATATTTCGGCCGGGCTCGGTTATCATGAGCCCCCCCCCCCCTCCCCAATATTTTGTTCATGCTGATGAGTTGAGGGAAGTGTATGCCGGAGATATTGACTTTGTAGCATTAACTCGGCAGCTAACAAACCTCCAAGACGTGTATGACGATGAGAGCCTGTTTCAAATCGAGCAAAGCTAGGTTCCATGCAATCGAAACCGGGCTGACCAGATTAAACTTTAACAAAGCAGAAACACGAAGTTGAAAACCATCCAGAGACTCCCAATAAATTGCGTTACTTATTAATTAATTATTTCATTACAAATCTTTATTCTCATTTTTCTAATAAAGACTATAACTGATTTTCTTATAAATTTGAAGATATTTATGGCGTATATATTCAATATGAATGAACGCCACAAAACATTTACCAACAACAACAACAACGATGAGAGGAAACCTATCAAATACATTAAAACAATCTGTGAGATTTTCAACAACAGTCCAATCTATAAGAGATCATTCTCAGAGGTACACATTCTTCTTCTCATTTACCTTACCATCCCGGTTACAACGGCAACTTGCGAGAGAACATTCTCTGTCTTGAAAGGGATCAAAACTTATCTGATAAGTACAATGACCCAAAGAAAGCTCAACCAAAGCTTAATATTACTCATATATAAATCTCGTACAGATAAACTGGACTTGAAAAATATTGCCCAAAACTTTGTTTCCAGGAACACAAGAAGACAAAACTTCTTTGGCACATTTGTCTGAGGCTGCATGTGCACCTCAAAAGAAGAAAAGTCTGAAATTTTTCGCCGCGATGACATAGACGAGGAACAAAGAATTTATTTACAGGTGCAAATTAAAGAAGTATATTTTTTTGGGTGGTGCCACATTTCAGTTTTTAAATATGTCCGTTTATAGGCATTACAATAAAAGTTTTGTTTTTCACGTTCCTGGGGTATTATTTTTTCCAAAGGTGTTAAATGTGTGTTATTTTAACACCTAGTACTTTGTCTTACTTAATAAAAATAAACTGAATATCTTACAATTTAACGATTTCTTCAAGTAGGCCTACTTTTATTAATTTCTTCAACTGCTTAAAATTAAGGCTACAAATGCTTTGTTACTGTAGAGCTGTAGTGTGAACAGGCTACTTAGTAATTCACATTTATAGATTGGTGCACATCATTATGCTTGATCATCCTCTCCTATCTGTTTGTTGTCATTCCTCTGTTAGTCATCCTTTATTTGCTACCTATGATATTTGAATATTCATTATTTCCTTTTATTATATAAATGAACATGTAAATACCTATTTATGCAAAATAAACCCTGGAGGTTTAAAGTTGTAAAGCCCAGGGCAGTTCAACACACGCAATCATGAAATAAGGGTGTCTTTATCAAAGTGTCTCTGTAAGTTTAGAACCACGCCTACCCGCTCAGGCCACCCTACATTCAGGGGCGTCGCTAAAGGGGGGGGGGGGTGTGAGGTTGAAGCCGGTGGGATTTTTTTTATGTCGGTCGGCCAGCAATTTTTTCCCCTTCCAACTGTGACTTTTTATCGGACAAAGAAACATTTTTGAAAATTCACACAATGATTTAGAGTCGGTACAATGAATCGTCTTCTTTTTCTAATAATTTAATGAAACGTCGAAGCTCCTGCGCTTCGCGCGAGAGGGGGAAAACTGAATTCAGACACTTAGGGTTAAGAGTATAGAGAACGGTATACAACAAATCGTCTTCTTTCTATAATAATTTAATGAAACGTCTAAGCTTCCGCGCTTCGCGTGGGACGGGGAAACTGAATTCAGACAAGGATTAAGAGTCGAGAACGGTACAACAAATCGTCTTCTTTTCATAATAATTTAATGAAACGTCTAAGCTACCGCGCTTCGCGCGGGAGGCCTTTCACCCACCCCTACCCCACCTAGGGAGTGTTTCGCGTGCTCTTTAAGTGATTCGCTTGCCCAATACCGCCCCTCCCTTAAATAAGATCCTACCTACGCGCCTGCATTAAAATATATAGCTATGATGCTTACTAAGTTGACGAAATAATTTGTATATTTATGTCGTCGACGAAAATGACCATTTGCGCATAACAATTTAGCCTTTGGCCTCGGGTTTATAGTGTTACATTTGTAGATATTGGGACATTTAATTTTGTCGGTAATTGGTGGCTTGTTTTGTCGGTAATCGTTGGCCTCTATACCACCCCCCCCCCCTCCCCCCCACTGAAAAAGGTCTAGCGACGCCCCTGACGACACATCAGGCCTATACTTGCGTTTTGTGAGAGGCTCAAGTATCCGGGCCAGCTATTTATAGTTGAGTAATTTTTGAAGAAAAACAAAACGAGTACTCGCTCTCCAATCGTATTGGTTATTTGGGAATTTCGAATGTCATCAAATATGTTTTTTTCCTTTTAACACAATGATTGTTTTGCGACTCAATTCAGGCCTGACTAGATATAATTTTTTTCGTTAGGCAACAGACAAGTAATTTAGTCATATACCTGATTAACATTTGAAGATTTCCTACGCTAATGCCTGGCCGTGCGTAACCCATATTTGAACACTAAGTTGCACCTGAAATTGCAACATGTGCATTACAAGCTCAAAATGCTTTCTTTCATACAAATACACCAACAAAAAAATTCCAAAAGCTTGAATGCATACTATTTCACAAGATGTAATTAAACAATATGAATGATATTAATGATACACTTACATGTACATGCAAATGCATGATCATTTTTGCGCTTCTTGCTCCCAGCAAGATAGTTTCCTTCTACATTTAATTTTGTTGCTGTTGTGAGTTTATATTCATATTTTTGTTATCAAACAGGAATAAATAAATGTTATAAATACATTTGTACAATGATAGTTGTACAATGATGATAGAAGAACCAATGAAAATCGCAACTGATCTTCCTTAATTCCTTTTCTTTTCTTCCTCTTTGTTTTCTGTTCCTTTCTCTCCTCTTTCCCTTTCACCTCCCTTCTCCTTCTCTCTCTCTCTCTCTCTCTCTCTCTCTCTCTTGCTGAGGGGGGGGGGGGGAGGGGTACAAATCGGGACAAATTGCAACTGATCTCCCCTACCTTTCTTCTTCCTCTCCCCCCCCCTTTCCCTTCCCTTACTTCGCTCTCTCTCTCTCTCTCTCATTTAAGTTTGCTGAGGGAGGCAGGGGCCTTTCGCCCCCTCCCCCCGATCCACACGATGTTAGTGGGATTAATCGCAACTGATCTCTGCCTCTTTTCACCCTTTTCTTTTCTTCTTCCTCTTTTGTGTTCCATTTTGGCTCTCCTCTTTCCCTTTCCATTCTTTCTCACTTTTTTTTTTTGGCGGGGAGGGGGTGGGGTTGGGGGTGGTCGGGGAGGGGGGGGGGGCAGAGGGAAAGGCCTTTCTCCGCGATCCACATCTTGTTTGCAGGAAAATTGCAACTGATATCCCTTCTTTTCTTTTCTTCTTTTGTTTGTTTGTTTCCTTCCTTCTCTCTTGTTTTGCGGGGGGGGGGGGGGGGGGGGAGGCAACAGCATGGGCGGCAAGGCCCTGTCGGACCCCTTTTTCTTTTCTTCTTCCTTTCCTCTTCTCTCTTCTTTCCCTTTCCCTTCTTTTCCTTCCTTCTCTCTCTCTCTCTCTCTTTTTGTTTGCTGAGGGGCCAGGGGAGGGCAGGCGAAGGCCTTTCGCCCCCGATCCACACCGCGTTGGTGGGAAAAAATCACAATTGATCTCCGTACCTTTTTTTTTCCCCCTTCCCCTTCTCTTCTTTTCTCTCTCTTTTAAGTTTGCTGTAGAAGGGGGGGGGGACAAGGGCCATTTGCCCCCCCCCCCAATCCCCAACTTGTTGGCGGGTAAACTGCAACTGATATCTTCCTTCTTTTCTTTTCTTCCCTTTATCTCGTCTTTTCCCTTTTTTCTTTCCCTTCTCTTCCTTCTCTCTTTCTTTTTCCTGGGGGGGGGGGGGGCAACAGCCTGGGAGGCAAAGCCCTTTCGTCCCCCCCCCCCGATCTTCTTCTTTCCCCTTTTTCTTCTTCTTCTTCCTTTCCCTTTGTCTCTTCTTTCCCTTTCCCTTATTTTCCTTCCTTCTCTCTCTCTCTCTCTCTCTTTTGCTGAGGGGGGGGGGGGGTTGGCGAAGGCCTTTCGCCCCCGATCTCCTTTGTTCCCCCCTTTTCTTTTCTTCTTCCTCTTCTTCCTTTCCCTTACTCTCCGCTTTACCTTTTCCCTCTCTCTCTCTTCATTTTTTGTTGGCGGTTGGGGGTCAAGGCCCTCCCCCCCCCCCCCCTGATCCGCGCCGGGAAGACCTGTAGTGTCATCCCTAGCTAGCTGGCAAAGCTGAATATGGGTTATCCAGTCGTTTCATATATTTATACTTGTATTGAATATGTATACGTGTGGACTAGAGTACGGACATTCGGTGCGGCAGGCGGACTATTGGTGCGAGACCTCTTCCGCACAGATTGTCCGTCGGACATTTGAGGCGCGCACGGAATGTCCGACACGGACATTCTGCGCGGATAAAATCCGCACCGATCGTCCGCTCTCGATCGATCTCTAATAGGCGGACGATCGGTGCGGGTAACATTCTACGCGGTCACACCGGCAAATTTTCTTTTCTTACGAACTGTGACTTTTTATCGGACAAAGAAACCTTTTTGAGAATTCAGACAATGAAACGTCAAAGCTTCCACGCTTCGGGCGGGAGGGGGTAAACTGAATACAGACAAGGATTAAGAAACGAAAACAGTACAACAAATCGTCTTCTTCCTCTAATAATTTAATGAAACCTCACGGCGAGGGGAAAAACTAAATTCAGACGAAGATTAAGAGTAGAGAACGGTGCAACGAATCGTCTCTTTTCTCTCTAATAATTTAATGAAACGTAAAAGCTGCTTCGCGCGGGAGGGGAGAAACTGATTTTAGACAAGGATTGAGAGCAATAATTTAATGAAACGTCAAAGCTTTTGCGCATCGCACGGGAGGGGGAAACTGAATTCAGACAAGGATTAAGAGTAGAGAACGGTACAAGAAATCGTCTTCTTTCTCTTATAATTAAATGAACGTCATAGCTTCTGCGCTTTGCGCGGAATTTAACGTCATATTACTCCAGGAAGTGCCTGAAAATGCGCCTAATGTGGTTTTCCCAGACCCACCCCTGCTTGGTCGCTCCGCCGTTTTACATTATATTTCACCCCATGCGATTTTGTGCCCCCCCCCCCCCGTTAGAAATTCCTGGATCCGCCAACTGAGTTTGTACTATGAATTTGAAATAAATTTTATTTCAACAAAATGAAATGATAGAGGTCGTGTGAATTTCAAGGAGAAATTACCATTTCTATCGTTCGTGACGGCCATCTTGATTTTCATTTTTTTTTTAAACTCTAGAACGTGAGGGGGTTCCACCCCTGGACCCCCCCCCCCAAAAAAAAAAAAAAAAAATTAAAAAAATGGGAAGCTCTGCCCTGGCAACCCATCAGGGCTCCTAATGCGGGCCCCTAGACCACATCCGTTAAGATAGATTTAGTAATTCCCAAGACAACCCTTTGTTCCATAAAATTATCCTTGAGAGAGAGTGTATGTGAAAGAGATTTGATGTCCAACAAATTATTCCCTAGGGGGTATGGGCGGGATTTAGGGGGGATCGTCGCCCCACCGGAAAATTTGAAAAGTGCCCTAAAAATGTATAGCAAATACTGACTAAAGACTTTAACACACTTTTAGGCTCTGGAGGGCCTAAGAGTGCAGCGTTTAGACTAATACAAATGCGAAAAAACTTTTTGCTCGGTTGCTACGCTCCCTCGCATAATATCTTCCTAAATGTACAAGTAAATATTGTAGGAAATCTGTATTCCGTTGGTATCACTGTGATCTAACGGAATACAGATTTTCTCAGCCAGGAATTAACAACATAAAGGCTACATCGACTAAGCAATACAAATAATTGTTTAAAAAAAATCTGACTGGGCATGCCGTTCACCTACAGTTCAAGGGGCAGGGCCCGGTAAGTTCTTTATTTACAGCCAGTGATTAACAACACTATCATCGACTAAGCTATACAAATAATTAAAAAAATATAAATCTGAGTGGGCGTGCCTTTCACTAGGGCCCGGTAGGTTAATCATTCACAGGTCACCATCTCCTAGCCTAAAAATAGCCAGGAATTAACAACACTAACATCGACTAAGCAATACAAATTTAAAACGCATTAGAAATCTGACTGGGGGTGCCGTTCACCTACAATTTAAGGGGCAGGGCCCGGTAGGTTCATCATTCACTGATCACCATCTTCCAGCCAGGAATTAACAACACTAACATCGACTAAGCAATACAAATAAAAACAAATTTAAATTACAATTCAATACAAATTTAAAAAAAAATAGAAATCTGACTGGGCGTTCCGTTCACCTACAATTTAAGGGGCAGGGCCCGGTAGGTTCATCATTCACAGGTGACCGTCTCCCAGCCAGGGATTGACGACACTAACATCGAATATATATGCTCTTCCTGATCGTTACTTTTAAAAACGTTCCACTGCCACGGGGCCTGCATTTAATATGTAAGAGTGGTGGTACAGATTTTTCTGCCCCCAAACTCTTTTGCTCATTACGCCACTGCCTCTGAAAGGCGAGCCCAATGTAACGTTTGCCCCCCCCCCCCCCACCTCCCAATCCCAAAGTGCTTCCGGCGCGCCTGGGTAGGCTAATCTACTCATCTGCTATAAAAGAAGCATATTTGAACCTATTATACCTTAAACCCCATGACCTTTGAACTTCACAGAATGGCAAGGTAACCAATGAAGGTGTGTTCGACGGCAACAGCATTAACATTGCCAAATCTCATTCACATTAAAACATTAAGAGACACAATAACCGTTAATGCTATGAAAAGATGTTTTTATAATTCATCATCATCCCCAAAACAATGGATTCCTCAGAGCCTCAGAGCCCCCAATTTAAAGCGGCTGAAAGCAATTTTTTCTAAAATTTCATCTAAAACTCGCTCTCTACGCTCGCTCGAATTTAAAGTTTTTTTTTTTATTAAGGAACGTATTAAAGCGCTTCCATTCATTCATTATGCAATGTTCATAATTATGAACGACATTCACCCGTTCTACTTTTTCAACCTTGCACAATACACAATAGCTGGTTGTCTATCAATAGATGCTCTGACTTTGGCTTAGTTATGAACAGGGAATTCACCCATCTTCTCTTCTCGTCGTCACATGGTTAGCGAATTGTATTACCATGGCTACATGCTCCGATGGTTAACAACCATAGAATAGTTCTTCCAAACTATGGACGAGACTGGTGACGATGCACATTATGAGAAGAGTGTCGTTAATTGATATAGACCAAGAATGAATATATACGAGTTCAGTCTCACAGCTTAGAAACGATTAACATGTTTAAACGCCAAGTATGTGAAAGTCTTTGAAATCATGATAATAGATTTAATTGTATGAATAGGGACAATGGAGCGATCAAGATACTGCTGGACCCCCGAATTCGCGCGTTGTCTTCAGTTCCCTTTTCGCTTCGTATTTGGTAAGTACATATATTATTATCTTCTCTACTTTTTCTAATAGCATAATATTATGCACGTGTGTATGCTATCACAGTACTGGTGTTATGTAGGAGAGATATATTATTAATCGAGAACTTATTTTATCATAAAATACTGTCAGGTTGTTGCTAGGTTGCTGGTATAAAGACGAACTTTTATTTTAACATTATGCATGTATGTTTGTATTTGATCAAAATATGATCTTGTAATGATGTTCTCTATTGTGATATATTATGTTAACAAAACTGCTTATCGCCATATTGCCAATATGCTTGTGTATGAACTTTGATTTAGATTATTTCAACCAAGACTCTTAAGAATGTCGTTACGAGATAATGAGACATATCCTCATTCAGTTGTTTTATCGTAATGAATAGAAATAATGATCAAGTTGTTATCTGTCTCTCAATGAATGATTATGCGTGATTGGAGATGTCCGTGTGCATGCAACGATACGTAATGATTTGTCACGTAATCTTCGGAATGTGAATGTGTAACTCCTTATTGATTATTTTTAAAGCTCTGATAGAAGCAAGACGACTAAAAGCTTTATCATGCTCTTGTTTCTTTCATTGTGATAATTACGATTGATTCAGCGGACAATGTAAACATTTAATTTTATACGAGGTCCTTTTGTAATTGAATGCATATCTCTTTCATGGAAGTAACTTGGAAACAGAGAACTAGATACATTATTTGGTCTCATTATTTATTCAAACAAATCACCGACATATTATGTTAATTTAATTCGTGTAAATATATGTATATGACTTCAATTATTATTATCCATAAGAAACAAGGATCTCCATGCAAAAAATAGTGAATATATGTAATTATTATAACTTGACTGATAAATAGGATGAAGATTTTCGTTTTCTTTACAGTAAACATATTACAACCCCCACCCCCCCCCCCCCCTGCGTACGCGCCTGTTGACCACACCTAGACTATTCTTCTTCACAACTAAAACGTAATAGTAACGTAAACCGGTCATGTGCAGTTAAATCGTCAAATACGTGGATATCGGTCCAAAGTGGAATAGAAGTTGTAAAATAATGCTATGATTGTAATGGTCTATCATATTATATTACAGACTTGCTTTTGTACTTTTTATAATTTCGATGTATACAAATACTCATAATGGATAACCTGATTTTTAGATAGTGAACTTTTACTTCCCAATTGCTCAATAAAGACTACTTGAACCAATTTTCATGGATATTTTAGTTCTACAAAGATGAGGGGCATGATATCAATAATATTGTAAAAAACAATATTGTAACTTTTATTTTTTTAGCCAATCATGGTGTATTTATGGACAAATCAAGTTTTCATTTTCTTAAGTTGTTTTGAAAGTTATGAAAGAATATAGTTATTTATTTGTATATTCAAATTTGTTTTCCCTTTGAATATAACCACGATAATGTTCCTTTTCTTTTCTTTTTTTATGAAAGTTCTCTTAATTTGTTTCAAGTTTCAAGGTTAATTAAGGAAAAAACAACTGTAATGATTCGTTAAGGATATATATACAATTAAATTCTAAACAACATGTATATATGGTTTCTAAAGCAAACCGTTTAGGAGATACCCTAGTAGGATAAAATTTAGAAGGAAAGGAATTCTATTTATCGACCCCATCAGCTTTTCCATCATTGTGCTATAATACATTGACTATCCGATACCGAAGTTTTTTTTGAAAACCTGGTTAGTGAACTAACAGGAATATTGTCAAATAAATGGTTCTGCCGTAATACGTAGAAGCATTCTCAAAGAATATTAAAACCTATCTGTTCAATTAGGACTACAATCAACTGTAATCTTCCCTTTGTTATGCCCTATCCTTAATCATTTTGTATTTTTGAGTTAGCGCGTTTATGTGGTTTCATCATTTGCACTATAGAGCGTCTATAATGTAAGTGATAGGCCTATGAATGAATTTTTTATTTGATCATTTATTACTCTCTCTTTCATTTGTTTCAGCCATCGCTATATCAGACTTTTTTCGTACACATTACTTCGGTATGTATCTTCAATTTGTATAGTATTTCTTTTTAGACAATGTTTACGTACGATTCAGAATGGGAATACTTTTCAGAACCCTTGAATGTTGGATGTAAACATGCTACCTAAGGCCCTCTGACAACTGTTTTGTTGTATTCCAGTATTCCTTTTAAATTCTGAGTGAGGCTATGAATTTGAAAATCTGTGAAATCAGTTGAAAATAACAAAAATTATAGTTCGTGAGTAACATTGTATTCTCCCACAGTCGAAGCAAGGAGTAATATCTTTAAAGAATCGGTTAACTATTATTTTGTCATGTATGTATATAAACACTGTAAAATCAGGCTCACAATCAGCCCGGCAAAATAGACCACTTTTCAGGGAGCCCATGTGCATTATTAAACAAACAACTAATGACATATAATTGACAAAACAAATGAAAATTATCGAGAAAACTATGAGACTTACCATTTGAACCCAGCCCCCCCCCCCCCCCCCCAGTGAACAAAAAATAGATAGAGCTGATTAAGTTAACAAAGACGTGAACAAGGTTGTCTATTCATCGGTTAATATCACAATGTAATGGATTGAAATGTCTAAAACTATACTCTTATACTTAAAAAGGTCACATTATTTTTTATTCAAGATAAATGTTTACAGTCATAATTGCGAAGAGAATATTTACTTGTCTTATAGTAGAAAATTTAGAACAAATTAGTAATGGGAGGCATCCATGCAACATAAAAAATAAATAAAACAGTAATATACCTACGTTCAACTCGTAATAAATTGCAAAGTGCTCGATTTTGTGGAACACACATCACATGAACTAAATTTGTTCATGCATTAACCACACAACAGAGCCGTAATCAAGATGAGGTTGGAAAAGTGAAGGCTTTATATTATAAAGCCTTGCAGCGAAAATTAATTCACAATTCTTAGGATTCGACAAGAATTCATTGCGCGTCATCCGCTTAGAAATCCATTTTAAATCTCCATAGAGACGTAAACATACTCAATTGTATTAAAATCAGTATTACAGTGGAATGATACTAAACTGTATAGCATTTGAGATATCATTTATACAAAATGATAAATAGTAAATAGCAAGGGACCCATTGTACTTCTCCTGCAAGTGACTGTAATCTAACAAACTATTACCGTTGACTGAAAAAATATGATATTCTCAGACGGAGTTAGATACACATGAAAAAAGCGTAAACTTGAATCATCAAAACCAACATGAACAAATTAGTTTCTTTAGAATAATAGAATGAGAGACCACATCGAACATAATCATCAACCTTATTTGAGGTCTATACTTTATTTATGTATTAATAATGTGTTGTTAATGTTTCTTCATCCCCTTCTCCAGATCATCATGCCACGAGTAATGCCAGCGGCATTGCGATGTTTGTGCAACACGCAGAAGGGGCACAGATGTAAAAGGAAGACAAGGCACCCAACAAGAATATGCCACCAACATCGGAGAAACTTCGCCGACGATGCCGCGTAAGTTTTAGAACATTTTTTATCTATCTTTTTTTAAAGTACAGTAGTGAAAGTTTTAATCAAAGGATTGGAAATGTTTATAAACATTTGAATAGACCAAGAGCATCATTAGGTTGGGAAAGGTGGACATAATTATACCCCCAATTGTTCTCAAAAGCGTTTTCGAGAGACATCTTCTTATTGTTTGTCCCATCCTTTTGTTTTAATCAGAACACTGATTTTCTTATTGTTTTTACTAAACACGCATAATTATAGATTTTGCAAGCATTGAAATGCCCTTTAAACATGAAAACAATTATCCCGTTCTGTTGAAGGTCCCGCCAAAATGTGAGACTCTGCTGACTTTCTTGAGCAGATCAGGTATCATATTTTTAAAGGAAGAAAACCGATGATAGGAGTGCAGCTCTACATTTGTTTTGTAATGGGAATACTACACTGTCGCTCATCTAGTTGGAATATTTTTTTTTTACCTCAATTTATGGAATTATTTTGACAATGATTCATTCCTAATAAATCTAGATAATAGTACACATTCTCAGATTTTATTGACTAATAATTTGCCAGTGTTTATTTTGCGTGAATGCTAAAGCATGTGTATGCTACTATGCTTATCAACTAGGGGACCTACGCCCTTAAGTCATAAATGACAGTAATGAGGATTAATGCCCCACAAAAGGCACTAATATGGCACATCGACACGGATTTGATCCTGGGGCCTCACAGTTACGATGCCATTGCTTTGCCACTGAACCACGACTGTACGCAGCGGGGGCTAGGGTAGGGGGCAGTTCCCACAAATAAAAAAACCCAAAGAAAAATGCAATCAATTTTCAATAATTCATTGAATTTTACCCCGGTCCCCAACATAAAAAAATTCTCTGTACGACCATGCATGCATTATGGCTCAAGACATGGGCACACAGAAGAATGCCGAGAGGATTCTATTCCTTGAACTCTTACTTTTATTTCTCATTATATTTCAAAGCATTTATCTTGTGTTAATCACACCCAGGCGCGTACACAGGGGGGGGGGGGTTAACCCCCCCCTTTGGTATTTTTATGTGTGTAAACCCCCCCCCCCATCACCCCCTAAACCCCCCCCCCCTTTGATTTTTTTTTAAATTATAAAAAAAAAATTATTCCCATGGCTGACCTAAAAAGGTGACCTTACCCCCCCCCCCCCCCCCCCAACGGAGCCAAATGTCAAATTTTCAAATTTCGAGGCCAAAAAAAAAAAAGTGTCCTCTTACCCCCCATCCCCCCCCCCCCCCCCCCCCCCCCCCCCCCCCCCCCCCCCCCCGCTTATGCAGCGGTCGGCTGAGTCGTTGCGATTTTTTGGGTACCAAAAAAAAAAAAATGTCCTCTTACCCCCCCCCCCCCCCCCCCCGCTTATTCAGCGGCTGGCTGAGTCGTTGCGAAATTTTCGGCCCGATTTATAAATGTTAAACCCCCCCCCCCCCCCCCCCTTGAAAAAATCCTGCGTACGCGCCTGATCACACCATTGTTTCGTGATGCGTTTACAATCCAACTGCACATGCAGTTTTCATATTCATCCTGATGGAATTTGCTTCATAGTTATCATAATGTAGGATAACATGAAGTTTTTCAAATTAAATCAATGACATCATTTGTTATCAGTTTAAAATATATTGATATGTTCATTAGTATTTAGCTTGTATATTCAAATGCTATTTTAATTCAAATCAACGGAAATTTATTACCTAACAAGGAATTCAATCTTGTAATATTTGCATATCCACACTTGAGATACCCAAAGTTTTATATTATAGAACTTTTGGTATCTCAAGTGCATGTGAGTCTATATGTTGAGCCAAGATTGTCTTTTTACTTTGCTTATAAAAAATTATGAGCTTCAGAAACAACTTTATGAGGCTATTCAAAAAATGTATAAAAAGTTAAGATTATATTTCACTTGATTTAAGAACAGATTACCATAAATACATGTAATACGATATTACAAATATATGCAACAGTATTTTTTGTTTAAAAAGTCCACATTTATTACAAGGATACCAACAAATTGTATTCATGCATTATGATTTATTCTGTGTTTTATTTTGTTATGATATTATGGATTTATATTCATGATTGTCATTGCATTTTGCTGTTACCAAACGAGGCATCATGGAAGACCACACTACAAATTCGTTGTGTAACCACTTTATTGCGTGGTTCAGTGTTAAGTTGTGTAAAAAAAAATACACTACTTTACATAACGAATTTGCAGTGTAAAGTTGTGTATTTTTGTATACACAACTTAAGACAACCCCTGGGTTACCACCCAATGTTGTGTAAAGTCGTTACATAACAAATTTGCAGTGTACCGTGTATAAGTAAAAATTAATTAGATAGATTATTTATTTTAGTCAATTACTAAATTATTCGTTATATATATTCAGCTCAACTTTTAAAGAAAAAACGTTTTGTTGTTCATTTTGATATGTTTACAATATAATTATGTCACTGAGTATATAAAGGCCTACATTGATCTCTTGCTAATTATGTTTTCTCTCAGAGCGACTTGATAAATGATGATGACATACGAATTATAATGTTTGATTTATTCTCTAAACAGAATGGAAGCTTTCATCGATCGCCGACCTCGTCGCTGTACTGCATTGACGCTGAAAGCCGCTCAATGCAAACGCAATGGCATATTCGTTTTCGGCTACGCATTGCATGATTACTGCATGCAACATTGTAAGTATAATCATTAATCTAAATGGTGGACATGTCATCGATTTCATTACAGTTGTGTTTATGGTGGGTTTTTTTTTTGGGGGGGGGGGGGAGTGCGGGATGAACGCAAATCAGTTTTCTTCAAATAACCTGGATGTTAACTCGGGGATTTATGACCAATTTTTGTTTCTTCTTCACCGTTTATCTTGTTTATCAACAACCTTTTATGTAAATAGATGTAACCAACTGCAAACGACCCCAAATTTTTCAATTTATAATAACAAAATTAGGCCTATATTATATAGCTACTATTCGTGTTTGCTTAATTTGCTCGAAGTGTATTTAACGGCAATGTTGATTGGAAAATATGTAGTCCGATCCCACCCCCTTGCCGAAAATTCTCCCAACAGCTAGCCGGGAGGCCGTTTATAAGACACTTTTAATATAATGGCATTATTTAATACAGAAGACACCAAACTAGAAAATATGCACTGGGTATTTTGAATATTATTCAATAACAACAAAAGTAGCGCACTGAATGCGGAGTGCACCAACACTTGGAAATGATCATGCATCATTGCATGTGTCCATCTTCTTTGATTTATTCCAATTTGAAAAAAAAATCTTGAATTATTACGTAACCTTTTACATTGTCAGAGGGTGTCAAAAGTCAATAGGCCAGTTTCGTAATGTAACCAAATTTAATGCATACGTCTTTGTGAAGTGCCTCAATACAAATTATTTCATACCATAATGTTTGTCCAACCTGGCAACAACTAATGTATGCAGTTCGGATTATTTGTATCGAAATATTATTATTCTTATCAGGTGAATAAAATAATTTGTATTGAGGCACTTTACAAAGACTTATGCATTAAATTTGGTTACATTACGAAAATGGCCTATTACAAGCTCTATTTTGTTTTGGGATATGAGCATGCGCATATTTGCAGGCCCAGCAAACTGTGTCTGCTGTGCTTGCGGTGAGTTATTGAATACTAGTGCTTGGAAGCTGAGATTATGATGATGTCTATTGTAATTTACTATGAATTTTGTTGTAATAGTATGTATTAAAATGATAATGTTAACAGTGATTGTCTCGATTGGTCTAAATATCACAGAGCGAATGAAATGATCTTCGTGCAATGACGATACTCTCTCTAAGTTAAGTTTAGATAAGCCCCATACGTTCAACTTTTTGTTAGGCTAGGCCTGTTCCCTAGTAAGTATTACTTTTTAGCTCATGATAATTTATGTAGGCCCCCTATAGCCTTTTTATAGGTCTAGATCTATTTTGGGCGTATGAAACTGGAAAGCAGAGACTATACTTAAATGACTACATCCTCGGCTATTAATGATAATTAAAAAAGATGTTGACTGTTCATGATTAGGAGCAAGCCACTCCAGCAAAGCGTAGACCGAATTTTCCGTCTCTTTCGTTCGTTAGCCTCTTATTGGGGTAGGGTCGGCTCTCTCTTTAGAGACGGAAGCCGTTTATACACATGTCCTTGCTAACGCCACGGCCAGTCCTGGTCGTAGCGTTTTGCCCCAAAATCCCCCAAAATGTCATTTTACCTCGAGCATGTTATATTGTAAATTAGGCCTAGGCTATAATAAATCAGTTCCACTTACCAACTTGACTGAAATAATCAGTTTAATAGTCCCTTTTTAGGAAATTATGGGTCAAAATCGAAATCTATTTTGAAAATCTTTTTCAACATGGATTCCGATTTTGACCCATAATTTCCTAAAAAGGGACTATTAAACTGATTATTTCAGTCAAGTTGGTAAGTGGAACTGATTTATTATAGCCTAGGCCTAATTTACAATATAACATGCTCGAGGTAAAATGACATTTTGGGGGATTTTGGGGGCAAAACGCTACGACCAGGACTGGCCGTGGCGTTAGCAAGGACATGTGTATAAACGGCTTCCGTCTCTAAAGAGAGAGCCGACCCTACCCCAATAAGAGGCTAACGAACGAAAGAGACGGAAAATTCGGTCTAAGCAAAGCGTAGAGAGTCGTAGACAGAAATAACCGTCTGATATGGGTCATTTCTTTAATAAAACTGACATTTGTTGACATTCCCCATATACAGACGGTAACCCAGAGATCTCGTACCGTGGGGGTAATCTGGCCAATCCAGCTGCCACCTAATTATGGTGATATGATTTTCACTATTTAGATTTAGATTTTCTGATTTATAA
Organism: Strongylocentrotus purpuratus; assembly: GCF_000002235.5. Taxonomy (NCBI): domain Eukaryota; kingdom Metazoa; phylum Echinodermata; class Echinoidea; order Camarodonta; family Strongylocentrotidae; genus Strongylocentrotus; species Strongylocentrotus purpuratus. The sequence continues at coordinate 4,388,566 of NW_022145605.1, forward strand.
ATCAGATATAAATTAAGTAGGTCTAGGGTCTATAGATCTATGTATTGTACTCCTATTTACACTAAGTAATAATAATTGACCTATCATACAAATGCGAAATTTTTGGACTTACTTATATGATTTTTCCAATTTTTTTCTCCGAACCGTGAAACGTACCGTTCATCCATTCAAATTAGTAATCTATGACATCACCCGGCCGATATATTTCCGGGTCGTACCTACCAAAACAAAGCGAATGGCCAATCAGAGCACTCGTTTCGTATTGGGTTTATGAATATTCATATATCACTAGGTTGACTAGTACGTAGCTATTGGACGTTCGAAAAGAAAAAAATAATATTCATTAATTAAAACCGTTAAAGATGGATGACAACGAATCATGTCGACTATGAGACTTTCTCGGATTAATCATTAAAGGTAATACAAAGTTTTGGGAATTTTTAAAAATTGGGTGGATAGTGATTCTTTACAATTTTGATGTATTTGGATGCCTATGTGGATGTATTATAAGCACTAGAAAATTTAGCCCCTAAAACACTTCTGCCTTCGAGAAAAATCAAATATAAAAATTTACTGATGCTCCCGGTAAATTGTGATAAATTTCAAATAGCGCCTACGGCCGTACAATGGTAGCTGCGACTATGAAAATCTCAGAATATGTAGTTGTGATATATAATTTTCAAATGGGAATAGCTAATCGGTCGATTTTGGTCAAGAAACATCGTTTTATAGTTTTATTAATATCTTGACCTTGAGAGGGAGCTACAGTATACAACATAAAGAGTTTATTATTTACAATTTTATTATTTTAGACTTGATTTCGACCGCGACAATGATCACTGTATATTGTAGGATTGCATATGCTTCTAATATGTTCATTTGAACCAAATTCATGACCCCATACCAAAACTTTGTATTACCTTTAATTTAGGATATAAATGAGCAAGCTATCGTAAGTCAAAGCCATATTTGTTTGTTATTTTTTATAGTTTTATTAGCCTATTGTAATATTGCAGCAAAAGTGCATTTATGAGGATGTAAAGAGTGAAAATCTTGTTGCATATCTCATTCATCGCGGTCCTGCCGAACCGAACCATTTGTTCCACTAGTACGGCATAGGCCGTACTTCAGTCTAAGAGAGTCGATGCTAATGTGTATTGACCTCTAGCACTGCATGCTTGCTGTGAGGCGGGTATTATTATACCTATACACAAATATACACACCACACATTATTGCATAGACTCTACACAGTCATGTCATCAATTGTCACTAAAGTACCAATTTTGAGTGAAATCAGTTGAGTTTTGTACAGTGGTGTTTAAAATGTTGAGAATCAAAAGCACAGCTTTTACTACACAGCCAGGATAGTAATGCACCTATGTGTGATTAATAGCTGTGTTGATTTTGTTTTGATCTGAAAATTCTGAACTCGATCAATGTAAAGTAGACCGAAAATTAAAGAGAGGAGCCGACCTTACCCAAATTAGAGGCTAACGAACAAAAAGAGACAAAAATTTATAGTCTAAATATAAGTGGACAGAAATGATTGTCTGGTATGGGGATCGATCCGGAAGTGTGTAATAAAACTGATCCCCATACATAAAGGGTAACCTTGCCGCACTTTTTGCCAGAATCCGGTGACAAGTTTGCTTTATGTTTTTCTAGACTTAAATGTAGCTTGATTTAGAAAAAAAATAATGATTGGAAAGAAAGTAGATCTTATTTTCAAATACTGTTCTATAAAATTACATCCAAAATATTTGTAAAACATCAAAATATAAGGACTTAATTTCACGTAACCTACAAGTACATTATGTAATTCTCTTGAAGCTACTGCGCACAATGATATCGGCAATCACACAGAAACTGCATTGCGTAACCTCCCCTCACTAACCAGTACAATCAAGACTTCAGTCTCTGTGTAGAGGCAGTCAGTGGAGCCTGACATAGTCTCTTTGGAACAATCATCAATATCAGAAACTAATTGAAGCTTACGGAAATAAAATGGGAAAATCCACCCTGATATTTTTGATGAGTAGAAATAAAATGAGAATTTATAAAGTGACAAGTGAAATTGACAATTTTGAGGAACAACTGATAAATATTTATTTAGAAAATTATAAATATTTACATTTACATTTTGCAAAATTTTATGAAAAATGTTGGTTTTATTTAATACCGTCCTTCCTTGCATGTGCATGATTTCTAGCGGTACAATGCTCTTTGATTTTTGTTATGGTATGGTACACAACATCATTGACTCGGAGAACAGTGGAAAAATAATTACAATAAACACCTTGAAACTTTATTTGTTATCTAATCAAATGCTAGCTACTTTGTATATGATCGGTCCATTTTATATTTACTTTCTGTTTAATGTCTTAATTAAATGTGTTTTTTTGTCAATTAAAATTTATCAAATTGAATTGAAGTTTTCCTTCGCATTATGATAATTATGTTATATTGCGATCTTACAAAATTTCAAAATTTCAAATGGGGGGGGGGGGGGCACCTGGGGCAACATACAATTTTGGGGTTCATGCCCAGATGCCTTAGCTACATATGCTACTGATTGCACACTAACTTTTCATAAATATGTTTGATATAGATTCAAATATCACATGTTACTTATATCTCTTTTTATTTATACAGATCTCATACAACAGGCTGCCATATGATCCGGTGGTCACGTGAGTAAATCTCTCCATCATGCTTAAACTAAAACAATCAGCTTGTCATTTTATTGTAAAAGGGATAATAGTCTGAAGATGATTGAATTTAATTTATTGATAGCTTCAGGAACATGAGAGAAGACTGAATTGGGGTAGAAGTGAAAAAAGATTTACGAGCTCTCTCATTCTTTTAATTCCAATTCCAATGTGGAACAATTTCTCTTAAAATAGCCCAATATTCTTGATTTTACAAGGCTTGATTAACAACTGTTAACTTGAAATCATTGTAATGCAGCTTTTAGACAGGGTCAGGGATTCTGTTAAAGATAAAGACCAGTATTGGAAATGCCCCAATTTCAAAAAATGAAATGGAAGCTCTTTATTACCAATCATGTGAAAGAATATGTTTTGAATAATACATGATAATAAAAAAATTGCCGGGAAACCGCCTACTAATTGATATATTTGGTAAATTAGTTTATCTATTGGACTGTGAGAGATAAACGCATGTGTCGTGCACGTGTGCGTAGTCCCATATACATCTTTCTGTGTACAGTGCTTGTAACTTTACGAAGACTGGGCCAAATTTCTTATCAGTTTGATGATTCCAGAACCTTGCAGTACACATATATGCTAGATGATCAACCTTTTCTGATCGATTCCACAACGTTTCTTTCACAATGCAATCGCATGACCATAACTAGTCTTTATCTTTAATGTAGATATTGAGAGAATGTGGGTGTTTTGGGGTCAAAACTTGTATAATATTCTATAAAAACTACATGTACATGTAATAGAAAGGTTGTGATTCATGAAATTACATTAAATAATCATATAATCTACCTACTGGTATAACTTTACTATGACTTTTTTCTGTTTATACAGTGCGTCCCAGAAAAAACGAAACCGAGAAGTATCAATGTTTTATCATAACTTAATCACAACCATAATTAATGAATGATACATATTTGGAAAGCTTAGAGTCTCCTCTTTCAGTTGATGCTACTCAGAAGATGCATATTTCACGCATGAGTGATTAAAAGCAATTTGAAGGAAGGAAGGAAACCAAAAAGACATTTGGCGGGCGGTATCTGAATTTCGAAGAAAAATTCACATTTCTAGAAAGTTGAGTTTCTGCCCTTTCATATGACACCTCAATCAGGAAAAATTAGCGAAAAATAACTAAGTTCTGTTTGTTTAAAGTAGCCCTTACATTTTCATAATTTTAACAAACGAATTCGTTTTCACTGGTTGCCTGCCGTAGCAAAAAGCAGATTTGACAAAAGACTTAACTCCGTTTTGTTGACAATCAGCCATGCATGAAGACTCTCGTCTACGGCTGATTGTCAACGAAACGGAGTTAAGTCTTTTGTTAATTTCGTTTATTGATACGGCAGGCAGCCAGTGAAAACGAATTCGTTTAATAAAATTATGAAAACAACTACTTTAAACAAACAGAACTTTGTCATTCCTGGCTCATTTTTCCTGATTGAGGTGTCATATGAAAGGGCAGAAACTCAACTTTCTAGAAATGTGATTTTTTCTTCGAAATTCAGATACTGCCCGCCAAATGTCTTTTTGGTTTCCTTCCTTCAAATTGCTTTTAATCACTCATGCGTGAAATATGCATCATCTGAGTAGCATCACATGAGAGAGGAGACCCTAAGCTTTCCAAATATGTATCATTCATTAATTATAGTTGTGATTAAGTTATGATAGAACATCGATACTTCTCGGTTTCGTTTTTTCTGGGACGCACTGTATAAACAGAAAATGTACAGTATGTCAAAAGTATTGAATTGAAATTTGATTCCAATTATGTCTTATCTTTCACAGCGTCTGAATCGTGAGCTTTTCCAGTCTTTCCTCTCGTCATCTCCAGTCTTCTTCTTCGCCACTACACCTTCATCTACACATCTTCGCCATCTACACAGACATCTACATATCCAGTCATCATAGTCGCCATCACCAACATCACCATCAACATAGAACTACTTCATCTCAGCATTCATCATTATTATGTAAGCTTACGTTTCATTCTATTTGATAATGTTGTTTATTCATGGTGTTTCCCACAGATTTTTTTAGTTCTTTTACACTATGACCTCTTGGCCGTAGCCTCCGGACCGTGCTCTAGCCTCCTTCATATTCACTGTTATGATTTTTTTGGTATAACTTGGCATGGGTCAAGTGTCTTCTTAGGGGCCAGTATTCCATATACATGCATATTTATATATATGCATCTCTGATACTACATGGTGCACGTTTATGTACAGTGTATCTCTTTTTTTATTGAAGAGAGAACTTTTTCATATTTAGCAAAGTGTGCATTAGGTTAAAAAAAAAATATTTTCCAATATCCTATAGTTCACTTTTTGCTTGTTATACTTCATTAATCATTATATACACTCACACATTTTTTTTCTCTTGCAATGTTAACTGTTCCCATCATTTGTTTAACAGTATATATTGTATGTATATATCATTATTTCACATCCTTTTTGTGATGACTGAATGAGTATTTATTGAAATGTTGTCTTTATAAAAAAAAAGTATATGTGCAAGACCTCATTTCAATAAACGTTGTGATGGAATACTGGCCCTATCTGTGGGAAACACCATGGATAGCCTTTCACTGATTTATTATTATTATACATTGTGGGATATTAACAGAAAATACAAAAAAATATCAAAATAAAAGAAATGTAAAAAAAATGGGAGCTTACAGTGATGGGATAAAGCATGGACATGTCTACTGCTGGGTTTTGTTTAACTTTTTTTTGTGTTACTTTAACTGACTCACACATTGTAATGGAAACTTAATTTTTATATCCCATGATTTGTTTAACTTTAATCATTAGAAACATATCGTTTTACACTTTTTTGGTGAAATGAATATGGGCAAAGTGACTATACTTTAATTTTTTTTCTAGAGAGCCTCATGCTTTAAATTCTTTTTCCCCTTTTGCATAATACATGTGGATTCACAAGTGCAGCCATTATTGGCTACCCAATGGGCCCTTTTCTTTTCTTTATAATGAATACATACATTCATACATACACCTGTACATACATACATATTGGTATTTATATAGTGCCTTTACAAGAACATGATTCTTATATTCCTCCCATAACTTTTCTTTTCTTTATAATGAATACATACATTCATACATACACCTGTACATACATACATATTGGTATTTCTATAGTGCCTTTACAAGAACATGATTCTTATATTCCTCCCATAACTTTTCTTTTCTTTATAATGAATACATACATTCATACATACACCTGTACATACATACATATTGGTATTTATATAGTGCCTTTACAAGAACATGATCCCATAACCTCTCCCTAACCACACTCTCCTGCTCCTCCCATACCAGACCCCCCTCCCCCTTCATCCCTTCCAATCGTATGGCACACCTCCTCGTTCCCTCTCTCACCCCTATCCTATCTAGAGACCAAGGGGTCACACATGTCTTTGCTGGTAGAAGGATTGCACAAACCCATCTCTTCCTCATGTTTCTGCTCCTCCAAGGTTGTCTCTTCCATGGTGTGATCCATGTGATGATGATGCAGAAAGAAGTCTGTGTTTGAAGTCACCAACTACTCTTCTGGGTCCTACCTGACACCTGAACTGTGATGATTCACGCAACAGGTTGGCACTGGGTAGATGATAAGCAGGTTCTTAGAGTCAACGGGAGGTAAGGAAGTCATACTTTTATGTAGCATTAATGCCTGCAAATGCAATGACATTTTCTCTATCAGTGGTACAAAAAAAAATTATTTGGGATTTATATATTACACATTGGACACGATTGGAAGAGAGTTAAAACAGGAGGGTTTAATGGGATCACATTTCCTCTATCAATTGAACAAAATTATAAGAAATATTTAGAATATATAGATTACACATTGGACACAGTTTAGCAGGATTAGTAAAACATGATGGGTAAGATAGGAGGGGGTTGAAGTTCTTACCTATTTTCCAGACTAGTTATAATGACAAAGGTCAGACCATTTCATTTCATGTCATGTCATTCCTACATTTCATTTCTACATTTCATTCCTACATTTCTTGATATAATTGTAATTCAACATTCTATATTCTAACAATGCAATTTGTATATAGGCAGAAACTAAACCTAAGAAAATAAGCAAAACGGGATAAAATGATAATAAAGTCCATGATCAAAATAAATATCCCAAACAAGGGCAGATTGATCCAAATTCCCTACTGGTTCCTCCATTCCACAGAGGATTTTTAATTGGTTTCAGAGTGTCTAAGTCACTATGTGGAAGGAATCCAAATCATAGAGGGCATTACATGTGTACCCTTGATTCAAAATGCAGAGAGTCATGGACAAAGTCATGGACAAAGTCATGTACAAATTCATGAGAAAGGCTCCTTCGTGTACTGGCCCTCCGTTTGACCTCCCATCCCGGAGCGGTGGGAACTGTAGCCCAGATTGGCATGAAAGCAATTGCTTTATGCAGTCTGGTTTGCACAAAGATGTAGCATTTTCATATTCAGCTATCCTCCAAGTTTTGCCACACCTCCTTTATAAGATGTAACATATACATGTAGAACATCTTAGAAGAGTTCACCATCATTTTTTTTACTCTTGATGAAAGAGGGATGATGAATTTGACTGTATTGATATACATGTATAAATCTTTATCAAGAATTATCATTATTATTGGTACCAGTTGTCATGGTAATCTTGGCTACCTCATCAGTTCAGGGCAATTCATGCTTGAGTATTTGATGCCAAGCGATGATGGAGTATATCAGAATCATATCAGAAGTATGGCTGTCATTTAGTTGCACCTTGTAAATCACGTCTGACGTCATGTCTGAACTTTCAGTTTACCCTGAGCTGGTATAATAATACTACAGCATTTGTTATGCGCCATCAATCTAGTAAACTATTCTAAGGCACAGAGGGAGACTATTACCCTGGCTTTAGCACGGCTGCCATTACAACGCTCTAGCATTTCAAGGAATTAATTCCTTCCAGGTACCCATTTACATCACATGGGCTGAGTGTGGCAAATGTAGATCAATGTCTTGCCAAAGGACATTGTTGTACATGATGTTTAGTGGTCATTGATACCAACAATCTGTAATGCATGTATGCTAGGAGACCAGTCTGAAACCACTGCCTTTTCTATTGCAATGATTTATGCCAACAGAAATGGCATTTAATAGATAGAACTCCCACTTTTTCTTCCTCTATCAAAAGCATCCACATTGCAATTTTTTTAATATTAATTTCAATTTGTTCATAATGCTTGACTGAAATATATATGTTATTCTGACAAAAGCTTCAAAATAGGATGGGTCATATATGCTTGATATGTTCCCCCAAGGAGGCGAGTTGGCTCAGTCGGTACAGTGTCTGCCTGTCGAACCAAAGATCTTGGGTTCAAATCCAACCCAGGCGGATGACTGAAGCCTGCATTGTGTGTTAACGTGCCCCTCCCATTGTTGCTGTGTTAAGTGGAAAACACTCTGTCCCTCAGATAGGACGTTAAATGGAGCCCCTGTGTAGAGGAGAATCACCACCTTTGCACGTTAAGAACCCACTGCACTATTCGTATAAGAGTAGGGGAAAACCCCGGTGTAGTGATCCACCTGCACACCCCAATCGGTTATACCAGGAGGAGAGATCCGAGGGTTACAGTGATTCAGTTCGCTTTTCGCCTCCCAGGCACAGGTGACGCAAAATACTTAATGATAATAATAATAATAAATGGGAGCTATTAGAAGCACAGTAATTCCTTCTTGTCATTTTTTAATCACATCAATGTGACTGACTCTCCTGCCACATCATTCCAACTTCATTGTGATGAATATTATGTATGATACGTACATCGACCGTCATTGTCATCTAGGTCAGCATTTTTACAGCTCCTACTGTTTTTGCAAAAACAAAACTTTCTTGTCTTTGTCTAGTCTCTGAAGTAAAACAGGAGTTTTAGAAGACAGTGCAATTATGCATTGTCTGAGAGATTATTTGACCTCTGATTCACATAATACTCCCATGTTCTTGACTCACAGCTATTTCACTCAGGAATATTCTCAGGTTTTTTTCTCATTCAGACTTTGCTGATTTTTGTGGGAAAATTCCTTGATGTTCTCTGGAAGGACAATTTTGTGATTAGTTTCAAGGATAAATTATTTGAATTCTTAACACATTTTTATGAATAATGACAGTTAGGACCAGCGTACCCTGTAACCTTTCATCTGTATGACTAGACAATCTTATGACTGGCAGGGCATAACCCCAAATTGAGGTTAATGTTTACTTTGCTGATTAAGAATCAGATCTTAATATCCAAATGATGTTGATTAAGAGCTAGGTCCCATATTGTTTCAGGAAAAAACTTCTTTCTGGAATTTGAGAGGTGATGATTATAAGCATCTTTCTGAGGTTTCAAAGATGCTATATAGAATGCTTCATCAATTTGGATGAGGTTGCCTGTTCAAAGCAAACATGGCCGCATGCCTGCATGCCAGAAACACCTTCATGCCAGAAACACCTTCCTGCAAAGCTACATAGATTAAGTGTTTTACCCCAATCAAGTTTGACTTGCAGAAAAGAATAAGGAATGGTCATTGACATTACAGTACTTCCAAATTTGGCTGTACAGCATGCAACTGGCATGAGGTAATTTCACCCATGCCAAGTAGTAGCCAGCTATATGTGGACTACACCAAATGTAATGTTTTGATTACCCCTCACCAGTGTGCGCATAATTTAGTTCAGTGGTGGTTATTTTACCTGACTGCTAAGAAAGCATAAATGCTTGTTAGTAAGCAACCAGAGGACTGACGGCTTTAGGTCCACTCCGAGGGACCTGGTAATGAGGGTTAATGCCTTACCAATACCAGAGGGCACTTTAGCGCATCAAATTGATTTTGAACCCGGGTCACCAGATTACGAGACCATGCACTGCTCGGCCCAACAGAGCTATCGCGCCTCCTCATAAACAGCAATGATGATAATAATTATAAGATGGAATATTTTAATAGCACTAGCTCTTTAACATACATGGAGCTCCTTTCTGTCATGCATATCAAACACTCCCAAGGGAGCAGAGATGGTGCATACATTGTGTAGTGCACAATAATAGTGATTGTGTTGTGCTATTATATCTACAGAAAGTGCTATAATTGATATACATATTTTTTTTTTATCAACAAAAATTTGAAACAAAATTGGAACAATAGTCACTAGAGTTAGAAATAGATCAATGTTCCCTTCTTGGAGGTATTCATTTAGAAGATCATGTTGTTGTTGTGTTTTTTTTTTGGGGGGGGGGGGGCTGGGTGGGGTCTGATTTCTGTTTATAATATATTTTCATTTCCATCTAGGTTATTTCCATCCATCCTTTCATCTTTTCTCTCTTATATATGCTAATCTTTTTCTTCAAATAGTAGATATTCCCAACCATACAAGTATTTTCTCAGACATAGCATTAAAGTAATTTGTATATATCCAAACACAATTCTCCCAAGGTTTTAGTAATCAGACTTGTCAAACATGTGATGGGTTTGTGTTATGGAAGGGGGTAACTGGGGGACTGGGGTAACAAGGGGGTGACATGGAGTAACGTGGGGGGGGGGGGTAACAGGGGGTATTTGGGTAACATGGGGGTAACAGGGTGATTGGGGTAACATGGGGGTAACAGGGGGATTGGAGTAACATGGGGGTAACAGGGGCATTGGGGGTAACATGGGGATTGGTTGTAACATAGGAGTAACATGGGGGTAACGGGGATTGGGGTAACATGGGGGTAACAGGGGCATTGGGGGTAACATGGGGATTGGTTGTAACATAGGAGTAACATGGGGGTAACAGGGGGATTGAGGGCTAGGGTATTGAGGTTACACAGGGGTATTGGGGGTAACATGTGGTATTGGGGGGTAAAAACGGTATTGGGGGTAACACGGGGGTAGCAGGGGTAACATGGGGGTAACAGGGGGTTTTGGGTGTTACACGGGGGTATGGAAACATTTTGGTTATTTTAGGGAAAGAGAAAATGGTGCATTGATGGCAATTAAATGCTAATGAAAGATGACTGTCCATCCTAGTTGGCTCTTTGAAACCTGCATCATCTATTCAGTGTCTAACTTGTTGTTTGAGTCTGATCAGTTTAGATGTCAAGCAGGATTCAGGAGAGATGTTGATGGATTCAAGCAGAGACTTCTGACTGCATCATTGGATCATGGATCACTCTTATGGGAGAGGCATTCCTAGGGGACAGAACATTAGGAACAGATGGGTGAGTGCAATCTAACTACCAGTATGAGAGATGTATGTCATTTTAGCCTCTTGATAGGAACCCCATCTTTCCAACTTCATCATTTGTTACACCCCTCCCTCAAGATTAGAATAGCCATTTTTCAATCTCCTCTATTTGAAATTAAAAAAAACTATTTTATAAACAACAGCATTAAAAAGCCTCCTCCTCCATAGAGGCCTTCCGGAGACTCCTCCTCCTCCTCCTCAGCCTTCCGGAGACTCCTCCTCCTCCTCCTCGGCCTTCCGGAGACTCCTCCTCCTCCTCCTCGGCCTTCCGGAGACTCCTCCTCCTCCTGGCCTTCCGGAGACTCCTCCTCCTCCTCGGCCTTCCGGAGACTCCTCCTCCTCCTCCTCCTCCTCGGCCTTTCGGAGACTCCTCCTCCTCCTCCTCGGCCTTCCGGAGACTCCTCCTCCTCCTCCTCGGCCTTCCGGAGACCCCTTCTCCTCCTCCTCCTCCTCGGCCTTCCGGAGACTCCTCCTCCTCCTCGGTCTTCCGGAGACTCCTCCTCCTCCTCCTCGGCCTTCCGGAGACTTCTCCTCCTCGGCCTTCCGGAGACTCCTCCTCCTCCTCCTCGGCCTTCTGGAGACTCCTCCTCCTCCTGGCCTTCCGGAGACTCCTCCTCCTCCTCCTCGGCCTTCCGGAGACTCCTCCTCCTCCTCCTCGGCCTTCCGGAGACTCCTCCTCCTCCTCCTTGGCCTTCCGGAGACTCCAGCTCCTCCTCGGCCTTCCGGAGACTCCTCCTCGGCCTTCCGGAGACCCCTTCTCCTCCTCCTCCTCGACCTTCCGGAGACTCCTCCTTCTCCTCCTCGGCCTTCCGGAGACTTCTCCTCCTCGGCCTTCCGGAGACTCCTCCTCCTCCTCCTCGGCCTTCTGGAGACTCCTCCTCCTCCTCGGCCTTCCGGAGACTCCTCGTCCTCCTCGGCCTTCCGGAGACTCCTCCTCCTCCTCCTCGGTCTTCCGGAGACTCCTCCTCCTCGGCCTTCCGGAGACTCCTTCTCCTCCTCCTCCGAGGCCTTCCGGAGACTCCTCCTCCTCGGCCTTCTGGAGCCTCCTCCGAGGCCTTCCGGAGCTTCCTCCTCCACTTCCGAGGCCTTCCGGTGCCTCCTCATCCTCCTCCCAGGCCTTCCGGAGCCTCCTCCTCCTCCTCCTCCCAGGCCTTCCAGAGCCTCCTCCTCCTCCTTGGAGGCCTTCAGGAGCCTCCTCCTCCTCCGACGAGGCCTTCCGGAGCCTCCTCCTCCTCCGAGGCCTGACAGAGCCTCTTCCTCCTCCTCCTCGGAGGCCTGGCAGGGTCTCCTCCTCCTTTGAGGCCTTATAGAGTCTCCTCCTCCTCCTTCGAGGACTAACAGAGCTTCCTCCTCCTCCTCCGAGGCCTTCCAGAGCCTCCTCCTCCTCCGAGGCCTTACAGAGTCTCCTCCTCCTCCTTCGAGGCCTTACAGAGCCTCCTCCTCCTCCAAGGCATTACAGAGCCTCCTCCTCCTCCGAGGCCTTGCAGAGTCTCCTCCTCCTTCGAGGCCTTACAGAGTCTCCTCCTCCTCCTTAGAGGACTAACAGAGCCTCCTCCTCCTCCAAGGCCTTTCAGAGCCTCCTCCTCCTCCAAGGGCTTACAGAGTCTCCTCCTCCTCCGAGGCCTTACAGAGCCTCCTCCTCCTCCGAGGGCTTACAGAGTCTCCTCCTCCTCCGAGGCCTTACAGAGCCTCCTCCTCCTCCGAGGCCTTCCAGAGCCTCCTCCCCCTCCTCCGAGGCCTTTCAGAGCCTCCTCCTCCTCCTCTGAGGCCTTCCAGAGCCTCCTCCTCCGAGGCCTTACAGAGCCTCCTCCTCCTCCGAGGCATTACAGAGCCTCCTCCTCCTCAGAGTCCTTGCAGAGTCTCCTCCTCCTTCGAGGCCTTACAGAGTCTCCTCCTCCTCCTTCGAGGACTAACAGAGTCTCCTCCTCCTCCTCCGAGGCCTTACAGAGCCTCCTCCTCCTCCGAGGGCTTACAGAGTCTTCTCCTCCTCCTCCGAGGCCTTACAGAGCCTCCTCCTCCTCCGAGGCCTTCCAGAGCCTCCTCCTCCTCCTCCGAGGCCTTACAGAGCCTCCTCCTCCTCCTCCGAGGCCTTTCAGAGCCTCCTTCTCCTCCGAGGCCTTCCAGAGCCTCCTCCTCCGAGGCCTTACAGAGCCTCCTCCTCCTCCGAGGCATTACAGAGCCTCCTCCTCCTCAGAGTCCTTGCAGAGTCTCCTCCTCCTTCGAGGCCTTACAGAGTCTCCTCCTCCTCCTTCGAGGACTAACAGAGCCTCCTCCTCCTCTTCCGAGGCCTTACAGAGCCTCCTCCTCCTTCGAGGTCTTACATAACCTCCTCCTCCTTCGGTGCATTACAAACCTCCAAGGCCAGAAGTAGGCTTTCACTCCTCTTGGAAGCCATGCCGCTTCTATGTCCTCGTTATGTAACCAACTCCTCTCCTCTTATCCCTGCAAGGTTCTCTTCCCATCCACCACCGATACAATCGCGGTGATATGCAATGTTACATATACATACAGTACATGTATATTTTTCTTCCACCAAAGAAATATTGCATGGCTATGAACCTTTTGAAAGGGCTTCAGTGCATTAACTTTGTTTTGAACTGAGGATCACCCTACTACTACCCTATTGACACTTCATTGTACACGTACTCCAAACCTTCCACTTGCAATTACGTAAACAATTGCTGGGTTTTGCAATCCATCGTCCTTCTCCTTCATACATCTTGGAGAATAGCAAAATTATTCCATTACCATTGCTCACTCTTTCAACTATGCCATCGCTCCCCTATGTTTCTCGTCATTGCCCATTCCCAAACATTGCCATGGCAGCAAAGATTACTGATTCAATGTTTTGTTTTTCATCCACCGGCCTTCCGTGATAAATTTTTTTTGAAAAGTTTCATGTTTCCTTCTTGCCAATGTTTACAATTGGAGTTTTCCAAATAGACCGATTGCAAAAAGCACCAACTTGGTTGTGAATCAAGCATAGTCCAGTCCTAAAACCAGAGTTTTCTCTCTCCTCACTCTGCTGTTGTGAATCCTTGTAATGTCATTACGTTAATCCTTCCTCAATCTCTTCATTCGTTGTTATTATTATTCTTATAATCTGTGAAATTGTATGGTGACAAGAAAATGTATACCTGTCTTTGCAATGATTTGTTCCCCTTCATCCCGGATTGTGTGATGCTTCTTCCACTATTTCCATTAACAGTCGGGGACTAAAGATTGTGTGGTGCATTTCTCTCCTCTTTGCATCAATCTAATCCAGGAATTTATAAAGCGCCAATATCTAGTTGCCTAATCAAAGGCACTGATGAGACTGAAAAACTACCAAAAATGTCTGTTCATGATTCTAACTGGGAAAGACAAAAAAGCAGTGACTATAATTGTAAGCAATCCGAAATAGGTATGTCTTTAGTTGTGTTCTAACAGTGAATAACTGGTGACAAGACCGAAGGATTTGGGAAGACCATTCCGCAATCTTGATGCAGAGGCAGTAAAAGATTGATCACCTAGAAGAGAGCATGTTCGTGGACTCTCAAGCAGGTATTTACCTGCATGATTGCAAATTAGTTTGAGGGTGATAAATAAGCAATGAGTCTGAAATGTACACAGGGGCATATCCATGCATCAACAATGGAGGAATATGTTGAAGAAAAAAATTGTGTGTGGCATTCCCTCCTCTCTCTCTCTCTCTCTGTGCCAACAGTTGGGAAATAAAGATTGTGTGATGTATTCCTCCTCTCCCTGTACTAGTGGATAAATACAAACTGTGTAATATGCTCTCTTTCCATCTACATGGAAAGAATAATGATTGTATGATGCATTCCTCTGCTCTTTCCACTAACAATGGAGGAACAACAAATTTGTGATATGTTACTCTGCTCTTTACATCATCGGTGACGGAATAAAGATTATATGATGCATTACTACTCTTTCCATCAAGAGTATGGGAATATAAGTTGTACAATGCGTTCCTCTGCTCTTTCTGTCAACAATGGAGGAATATAAAATGTATGATGTGTTCCTCTGCCCTGTTAACAGTTGGGGAATAAAGATTGTGTTGTATGTTCCTCCACTCTTTCAGCAGAGAAAGAATAAAGATTTTGTGATGTGATCCCCCTTCACATAAAAAATGGGGGAAAAAAGATTGAGATATATTAGTTTGCTCTTTCCGCCAACAGTGGAGGGAGGAAAATTGTATGATGCGTTCCTCCTCTCTTTCCATCAACAGCGGAGGAATAATAAATTGTAATGTGTTCCTCCCCTCTTCCCATCATTATTATGAT
Organism: Strongylocentrotus purpuratus; assembly: GCF_000002235.5. Lineage (NCBI taxonomy): Eukaryota > Metazoa > Echinodermata > Echinoidea > Camarodonta > Strongylocentrotidae > Strongylocentrotus > Strongylocentrotus purpuratus. Next base: position 4,403,849 of record NW_022145605.1, read on the forward strand.
GCGTTCCACCCTTTTTCCCTTAACAAATGTTGAACGTACTAAAGATTGTGTGATGCGTTCTTCTGCTCTTCATGCAACAATGGAGGAATAAAGATTGTAATACATTCCCGTGCTCTTTCAATTAACAGTGAAGTAATATAATTTGTTTGATATGCTCCTCCACTCCTTCATCAGTAGCGGAATGAAAACTGTATGATGCGTTCTTCCCTGCTTTCATTCAACAGCGGAGTGGAAGAAAATGTTGTGATGTGTCCCTCCCCTAGCCTCTTCCCATCAAAAGTGGAGATTGCTATTTCTGCAACAATTGAGAAATAAAAATTGTATGCTTGGATTCCTTCTCTCTTTGCATTAACAGTGGAGAAAGGAAAATTTTGTGATGCGTTCCGATGCTCTTCACATCAAAGGTGGGGAATAAAGATTGTGTGATGCGTTCCTTGCTCTTTTCATCTATGGAGGAGGAATACAAATAAAATTGTATAATAATAATAAAGTTTGTGTGATAAGTTCCTCCTATCTTTCCATCAACAGGGTAAAGATAAAAAAAAATTGTATGATGCATTCTTGGCCTCTTTGCATCAACAGTGGGGGATTTAAGATTTTGTGGTGCATTCGTCTGTTCTTTCCACCAACAATGGAGAAATAAAAATTGTATGATGCGCTTCTCCCATCTTAACCATCAACAGCTAGCAGAGGAATGAAAATTGTGTGATGCGTTCCTCTGCTCTATTAGCAACATTGGAGGAATACAATTTGTGTGATCGTTCCTCTGCTCTTTCAGCAACATTGGAGGAATACAATTTGTGTGATGCGTTTCTCTGCTCTTTCAGCAACATTGGAGGAATAAAAATTGGATGAAGCATTAGTCTTTCCATTAACAGTGGAGAAATAAAAATTATGTAATATGTTCCTCTGCTCTTTTCGCAACATTGGAGGAATAAAATTTGTGTGATGCGTTCCTCTGCTTTTTCAGCAACATTGGAGGAATACAAAAAAATCATGATGCGTTCCTCTGCTCTTTCAGCAACATTGGAGGAATAAAAATTGGATGAAGCGTTAGTCTTTCCATTAACATTGGAGAAATAAAAATTGTGTGATATATTCCTCTGCTCTTTTCGCAACATTGGAGGAATAAAAATTGTGTGATGCGTTCCTCTGCTCTTTCAGCAACATTGAAAGGAATAAAAATTGTGTGATGCATTCCTCTGCTCTTTCAGCAACATTGGAGGAATAAGATTGTGTGATGCATTCCTCTGCTCTTTCAGCAACATTGGAGGAATAAAAATTGTTTGATGTGTTCCTCTACCCTGTTCACAGTGGGGAAATAAAGATTGTGTTGTATGTTTCTCCACTCTTTGAACAGAGAAAGAATAAAGATTATGTGATGCATTCTTCCCCCCTTCCATCAAAAAATGGGAGAATAAAGATTGTGAGATGCGTTCCTCTGCTCGTTCCGCAACACGTGAGGAATGAAAATTCAAATTGTGTGATGCATTCCTCTGCTTTTTCAGCCACAAAGGAGTTATAAAAATTGTATGATGTGTTTCTCTGCCCTGTTCACAGCGGGGGAATAAAGATTGTGTTGTATGTAACAACTCTTTCAGTAGAAAAATAATAAAGATTATATGATGCATTCCTCCCCCGTCACATAAAAAAATGGGTGAATAAAAATTGTATGATGCGTTGGTCTACTCTTTTCACCAACGATAGAGGAATAAAAATTGTGTGATATATTCCTGCCTTCTTTCTCTCAACGGTTGAGGAAGTAAAATGTTGTGGTGCGTTCCTCCCCTCTTCCTAAATATAGATTGTGTGATGCATTCCTTGATCTGCTCTTTCTTCAACAATGGAGAAATAAAAATTGTATGCTTGGATTCCTTCTCTCTTTGCATTAACAGTGGAGAAAGGAAAATTTTGTGATGCGTTCCGATGCTCTTCACATCAAAGGTGGGGAATAAAGATTGTGTGATGCGTTCCTTGCTCTTTTCATCTATGGAGGAGGAATACAAATAAAATTGTATAATAATAATAAAGTTTGTGTGATATGTTCCTCCTATCTTTCCATCAACAGAGTAAAGATGTAAACAAAAAATGTATGAAGCATTCTTGGACTCTTTGCATCAACAGTGGGGATTTAAGATTTTGTGGTGCATTCGTCTGTTCTTTCCACCAACAATGGAGAAATAAAAATTGTATGATGCGCGTCTCCCATCTTAACCATCAACAGCAGAGGAATGAAAATTGTATGATGCGTTCCTCTGCTCTATTAGCAACATTGGAGGAATACAATTTGTGTGATGCGTTCCTCTGCTCTTTCAGCAATAGTGGAGGAATAAAAATTGGATGAAGCGTTAGTCTTTCCATTAACATTGGAGAAATAAAAATTGTGTGCTATATTCCTCTGCTCTTTCGGCAACATTGGAGGAATAAAAATTGTGTGATGCATTCCTCTGCTCTTTCAGCAACATTGGAGGAATAAAAATTGTTTGATGTGTTCCTCTACCCTGTTCACAGTGGGGAAATAAAGATTGTGTTGTATGTTTCTCCACTCTTTGAGCAGAGAAAGAATAAAGATTATGTGATGCATTCTTCCCCCCTTCCAACAAAAATTGGGAGAATAAAGATTGTGAGATGCGTTCCTCTGCTCGTTCCGCAACACGTAAGGAATGAAAATTCAAATTGTGTGATGCATTCCTCTGCTCTTTCAGCCACAAAGGAGTTATAAAAATTGTATGATGTCTTTCTCTGCTCTGTTCACAGTGGGGGAATAAAGATTGTGTTGTATGTTCCTCCAGTTTTTCAGCAGAGAAAGAATAAAGATTATATGATGCATTCCTCCCCCTTTACATAAAAAATGGAGGAAAAAAAATTGTATGATGCGTTCGTCTACCCCTCCACCACCAATGGAGAAATAAAAATTGTGTGATATATTCCTGCCCTCTTTCTATCAACGGTTGAGGAAGTAAAACGTTGTTGTGCTTTCCTCCCCTCTTCCTAAATATAGATTGTGTGATGCATTCCTTGATCTGCTCTTTCTGCAACAATGGAGAAATAACAATTGTATGCTTGGATTCCTCCTCTCTTTGCATTAACAGTGGAGAAAGGAAAATTTTGTGATGAGTTCCAATGCTCTTTACATCAAAAGTGGGGAATAAAGATTGTGTGATGCGTTCCTTGCCCTTTTCATCAACAGGGTAAAGATAAAAAAAAATGTATGATGCATTCTTGGCCTCTTTGCATCGACAGTGGGGGATTTAAGATTGTGTGGTGCATTCGTCTGTTCTTTCCACCAACAATGGAGGAATAAAAATCGTATGATGTGCTTCTCCCATCTTAACCATCAACAGCAGAGGAATGAAAATTGTGTGATGCGTTCCTCTGCTCTATTAGCAACATTGGAGGAATAAAAATTGGATGAAGCGTTAGTCTTTCCATCAACATTGGAGGAATACAAATTGCGTGATGCGTTCCTCTGCTCTTTCAGCAACATTGGAGGAATAAACATTGTGTGATGCGTTCCTCTGATCTACCTTTCAGCAACATTGGAGGAATAAAAATTGTTTGATGTGTTCCTCTGCTCTGTTCACAATGGTGGAATAAAGATTGTGATAGGCTCTAATTTCCATCAGCAGTGAGCTGATAAAGTTTTTGTGATGTTCTCCTCTTTCCATTATTATAGTGGGAAAAAGGTTATATGATATATTCTTCTGCCCTGTCCAACAACAGTAGTGAAGGAATGAAATTGTGTGATTCATTCCTTGGCTGCTCTTTCCACATAGTAAAGGAATGAAAATTGTATGACGTATTCCTCCTTTATTTCTGTCGCAAGTGGGCAACGTTAGGAGCACAGATTGTATTACATGCCTTAGTTCCCCTATTCATTCAACAATGGCTAGTGATTATGGGATACATTGTTTTTTGACCCCACTTCCCTTTCCCATTTCTATCACAGGTGGGGAACAAATATTGTCGAGAATGTTCACCCCCTGTATATGTTCTGTATGTTCCAAATGTTTATACTCCTCAATCCTTCCTCTTTTAACTGCTCTCTATATGGCTGAATACTTGCAGTGATATGTTCGTGGCCCTCTTTATGCCTAGGTCATAAATTTGCACCTGACCCCATATGACTTTTCCCTACCCGGCAGCTTGCTTTGGATCTTATAGACTATACTGGATTCTTCTGATTTTCATTTCTACGGCATGTGTGGTCACATATTCTGCGGCCCCAAGGAGGTGCCCGGTGAACATTGGTCGAGTGAAAATGCAAGGCTCCCATAATGGTGCCGGCCGGATGCCGGCCAGTAAGCTTACAGGCTCCGTCCCATGAACAGATGCACCCCATGGCTCCCGGGGCCCAGCCAGGGTCTTCAAGGCGCCCGACTGGGTGCCGTGCGGTGCACTGAACTACGTGTCCTCTGACATCTACGTCTCCTGTATTGAAAGCTGCATTCTACATTAAGAATTGACAGAATAAAGCCTGAGGGGCCCACAGGCCCTTTTCGAGCCTTCTACGCCCTAACGGTCAGATTAAAACGCCAGGAGAATTGGGAGCAGCCAATTCAGCACCACAACACCCTTACGGCTGGTGAGAAATATCCTAGCACCATAGGAACTGTACGAGAGAAATTCCCAAAATGTCTGTTTTACTGACCATAAGGGCCCCGGATTTTATGTGTGAACGCCCCATAACCATGCTCGTGATGGAGAAATAGGGTCAAACTGCTCTCCATATGGTGGAATACTTGCAGTAATATTTCCTTCGCCCTCCTAACCAAGCTCTTGATGGAGAAATAAAGTCCTAGATATGTTTGTACTCCTCCTTCCTCTCCAAACTGCTCTTTATATGGTGGAATACTTGCAGTGATATGTCCTTTGCCCTTCTAACCAAGCTCTTGATGGAGAAATAAAGTCCTAGATATGTTTGTACTCCTCCTTCCTCTCCGAACTGCTCTTTATATCGTGGAATACTTGCAGTGATATGTCCTTTGCACTTCTAACCAAGCTCTTGATGGAGAAATAAAGTCCTAGATATGTTTGTACTCCTCCTTCCTCTCCAAACTGCTCTTTATATGGTGGAATACTTGCAGTGATATGTCCTTTGCCCTTCTAACCAAGCTCTTGATGGAGAAATAAAGTCCTAGATATGTTTGTACTCCTCCTTCCTCTCCAAACTGCTCTTTATATCGTGGAATACTTGCAGTGATATGTCCTTTGCCCTTCTAACCAAGCTCTTGATGGAGAAATAAAGTCCTAGATATGTTTGTACTCCTCCTTCCTCTCCAAACTGCTCTTTATATGGTGGAATACTTGCAGTGATATGTCCTTTGCACTTCTAACCAAGCTCTTGATGGAGAAATAAAGTCCTAGATATGTTTGTACTCCTCCTTCCTCTCCAAACTGCTCTTTATATGGTGGAATACTTGCAGTGATATGTCCTTTGCACTTCTAACCAAGCTCTTGATGGAGAAATAAAGTCCTAGATATGTTTGTACTCCTCCTTCCTCTCCAAACTGCTCTTTATATGGTGGAATACTTGCAGTGATATGTCCTTTGCCCTTCTAACCAAGCTCTTGATGGAGAAATAAAGTCCTAGATATGTTTGTACTCCTCCTTCCTCTCCAAACTGCTCTTTATATGGTGGAATACTTGCAGTGATATGTCCTTTGCCCTTCTAACCAAGCTCTTGATGGAGAAATAAAGTCCTAGATATGTTTGTACTCCTCCTTCCTCTCCGAACTGCTCTTTATATCGTGGAATACTTGCAGTGATATGTCCTTTGCACTTCTAACCAAGCTCTTGATGGAGAAATAAAGTCCTAGATATGTTTGTACTCCTCCTTCCTCTCCAAACTGCTCTTTATATGGTGGAATACTTGCAGTGATATGTCCTTTGCCCTTCTAACCAAGCTCTTGATGGAGAAATAAAGTCCTAGATATGTTTGTACTCCTCCTTCCTCTCCAAACTGCTCTTTATACCGATTCCTTATAATACATTGCTCATGTTATGTATATTTTTCTGATTCCTTACAATACATTCCTCATGTGATGTATATTTTTCCACTTCATTATGATACATTGTTCATGTGTTGTATTTGTTGCCACTTCCTCCACATCTTTTTTCCTACAATTAAAGTCACTTTGCCCCTTCTCATTGATATTGTGTATACGTACATACCTACATACCTTACAATAAATATGTTGTTCCGTATCATACATTCCTCATGTGATGTATATGTTTCCGATTCCTTATAATGCATTGCGTGCATGTGATGTATATTTTTCTGAGTCCTTACAATACATTGCTCATGTGATGTATATTTTTCCGATTCCTTATAATACATTGCTCATGTGATGTATATTTTTCCGATTCCTTATAATGCATTGCGTGCATGTGATGTATATTTTTCTGAGTCCTTATAATACATTGCTCATGTGATGTATATTTTTCCGATTCCTTATAATACATTGTTCATGTGATGTATATTTTTCCACTTCATTATGATACATTGTTCATGTGTTGTATTTGTTGCCACTTCCTCCACATCTTTTTTCCTACAATTCAAGTCACTTTGCCCCTCCTCTTTGATATTGTGTATACGTACATACCTACATACCTTACAATAAATATGTTGTTCCGTATCATACATTCCTCATGTGATGTATATTTTTCCAATACCTTATAATACAATAGTCATGTGATGTATATGTTTCCACTTCCTTATGATACATTGCTTATGTGATGTTTATTTTTCCAATACCTTATAATACAATAGTCATGTGATGTATGTTTCCACTTCCTTATAATACGTTGCTTATGTGATGTATATTTTTCTGAGTCCTTATAATACATTGCTCATGTGATGTATATTTTTCTGATTCCTTAAAATACATTGCTCATGTGATGTATATTTTCCACTTCCTTATGATACATTGTTCATGTGATGTATTTGTTGCCACTTCTTTTTGATACATTGTTTATGTGATGTATTTGTTGCCACTTCTTTATGATACATTGTTCATGTGATGTATTTGTTGCCACTTTTTTATGAGACATCGTTCATGTGATGTATTTGTTGCCACTTCTTTATGATACATTGTTTATGTGATGTATATGTTTCCACTTCTTTATGACACATTGTTTATGTGATGTATTTGTTGCCACTTCTTTATGATATATTGTTTATGTGATGTATATGTTTGCACTTCTTTATGACACATTGTTTATGTGATGTATTTGTTGCCACTTCTTTATGATACATTGTTTTACGTGATGTATTTGTTGCCACTTCTTTATGATACCTTGTTCATGTGATGTATTTGTTGCCACTACTTTATGATACATTGTTTATGTGATGTATTTGTTGCCACTTCTTTATGATACATTGCTCACCTTACAATATTCCTGTGTAACACATTGCTCCTGAGATGTATGAAACTTTTATATTTGAAACTCAATCCTTAGTAATGTTATATTTTCAGTAACACAGTATGAAAGATGAATGAATGTTATATTCGATATATAACTCAAACCTTACAATGTGATTTTCTATGTACTAAATGCTTTTCACATTAGTTTAGAAAGTATTCATAGAACATGTATAAATCAAACCTGACAATAAATATGTTCCGTATGATACATTGCCCATGTGTTGTATATGTTTTCTTGTCATGTAGTCTTTATAATTATATATCACTCTGTTCCCCATCCAATCATATTGTGTTCATACTCCAAACATTACAATAGGATAATTTTAGTAATAAATTGCCCACGAGATGTATGAAAGGAAATAATATGTGTCACTCAAACCTTACAAATTATACTATTTATGTAGTGTTATTGAGACGAATACATGCTGTATATTGTACCAAAACCTTACAATATGATACTCTTTATGTAGTGTTATTTATGTACTGTTATTAAGATAATACATACTTTATATGGATGATTTATATGTAAAATTTAATAACTGTGGTACTGGCTGTTTTGTTGGTAGTACCAAAGTAAATCATTTATTATTTGCTGATGATCTTGTTAGTTTTAGTCCATCAACTGCAGGTTCACAGAGCTTGCTAAATGTTTAAGACAATGATGTTAAATATAATGCGAAAAAGAGTCACGTTATGATTGTGAATTGTAATATCTACATGTAAATATGTTATATGGACCTCTGCCCTTGCAGCTGAGTCTGGAATAAAGTCTTGAATTGAATCAAATCCGAGCTTACAATATGATACTATTTATTTACTGTTCTTGAGATGAATGCATACTGTATAACCAAGGAGTGTTATAACTCCTTGGTGTGACATAATGTGGAATGAGTGGAATCTACATTGATATGACAATTAAGGCTGCCAATTACTTATCTATGGATTGTTAAATTAGTGTCATGTTTAATAATGTTCCTTAACCTTTGAAGTCTGATACATTATTTTCTGTCAAAATTAAAATCACAATGAAATATGTATGACTTTCGCTTAAATCATCATGTTGGATTCCAGCTGTCATACAATCTTTAAAACAAACACATTTGTTTGAAAGATGTGTAAAAAAAAAAGGCTTGAAGCATATGAATCTGTTATATTCCAGGTCATTTTCACAAATGTTAAGTTCACACGGTTTTGATGTCTACTTTCCTTCTTATTTCAGACTTCCATGTATGTACTATCATGTACTATCAGTTAGCATAATTGTTGACATTTCAAAAATTTCCTAGAAGTTGAGAGTGATTTAATTGGATACAAAATGTAATCAAATGAGTTCGTGCTTTATGCCTATAGATTGTGTGACTGTGTAATGATTGAATTGAAAATGAAATGTTAACAAATGAGCTCATATTTTACGCCTATTGATTTTGCTCAATGAATGATTGAATTGAAAATAAGTGTTATAAAATGAGCTTTTTTATGGCTTTAAATTGAAAATGAAATGTTATAAAAAAAAAGCTCGTGTTTTATGCCTATTGATTGCGTGTAACGAACAATTGAATTGGAAAAAGAGCTCATATTTTAGGCCTTATGATTCTGTTGATTGATTGAATAATTCAAAATAAAAGATGTTATCAAATGGTCTCACATCTTATTATTTTCAAGAGCAAAATAAATATTTGCTGAAATACGAACAAATCCCTTTTTTGCATTAACATTGCAAGGGTGCATGCATGCTGCAACACAGTTATAGAGGTTTTTTTTTCTCTTTACCTCTTCAGAGGGACTTCATTATAAAATTTCAAAATACACATAGACTATTTACAAAACAAGTAAAATTACCAATATTTTGGGAATGCTTTTTTTAATTTTGACATTTCGAATAAAAATAAAACACAATTATAGAGTTAGAAAGGGAGCGGAAACAGAGTAGAGAGCCATAAAGCGAGAGGGAAGCAAATTGAAAGGAGAGGGAACAGAGTTCAATTGTGAGATTGAGAGAAGGGGGGAGAGAGAGAGAGAGAGCAAATGAAAAAAAACATACAGAGAAAATTGAGACACATTGAGAGGGACATTTCAATAGATGACATCTCCAGAGTTTTAAAGTTTTTTGTTTTCACAGGAATTATCATACATCAGAATACTCATATTGATTAACAATCTTGATTTTCTGAAACTTTCAGAACACCGAAAACAAACGTAGTTGGACCAGACCATAAGCCTAGTTACTGTCCGGAGAGGTATTGGGATGGAAACAAGATTTGTGAGGTCGCAGTGCGAAAAAATGTCTTTTACACCCCCATCAGGATGAGTTTTTTCCGTCTAAATTCATAAGATGTCATAAGTAACATAATATATAATATCATCTATGAATGCGAGCGAGAGAGCTTTTGGGGAAAATCGCTCTTAGTCGCTTGAAATTAGGGGCACATTAATAGGGGACACTTTCTTTCTCTCTTGTTCGTACATACATCATGATAACAATAATCATTAAAAAAAATCACTGCACAATAATTACAAAAGGTAAAAACAGATGAAAAACGTCAAACAATACAGAAATAGTGGGTAACAATTGAATAAGGGATAAGACACTTATTAGGAAAGAAAAGGAGCAGTGTCAAAGTACACAGGGCAATTAACAGAGGTGATAATTGGGCACTTCTTGCACTTATGAAAATGGGAATTGGGAATTTGTCGACGGAAAATGGGCACCGATCAAATTTTGATAGGGGCATTTTTAAGAGGTGAAAGGGAGCATTTTAAAGGGGATGGATAGGTCCCTTGTTAGAAAGTAAAAGGGCACGTATTATTGTTAAAAGGGAAATTATCAGAGGTGAAAAGGGGCACTTAAGAGAATAAAGGAAAATGTGCATTAGTTGAAAGAAAAGGGGCACCGATCAGATTTTAATCGGGGCATTTATCAGAGGTGAAATGGGGCTTTTATGAGAAGGGGTGGAAGTGGCTCTTATTAAATAGAAAAAGAGGCACATGTTGAATTAAAAGGGGCCCCTATCTGTGATGAAAAGGGGTAATAATGAGAAGGGGGACTTATAAGGAGGAAAAAGAGGATGAATTAAAAAGAAAAGGGGCAGTTATCAGAGCTACTAAGGGACATTCATCAGAGATGAAAAGAGCACTTATCAGGAAGGGAAGGGGCACATGTAAAATATACGGTGCTCTTATCAAATTTAAAAGGGGAAGGGCGCTTCTTACAAAGGCAAAGGGGCACTTGTCAAAGTAAAAGCGGCACCTCCCAGATTTGAATAGGGCAATTATCAGAGGCGAAGGGGGCACTTAATATCAAAAGTAAAAAGGGGCATTTACTAAAAATTTAAAAGGGCACTTATGAGAATGGAAAATAGACACTTATTGTCCCTATATGAACATGATGTTACAGTGGAAAACACCCTGTACCTTGGATAGGATGTTAAAATAGAGACCCTATGTAGGAGAGTGAGTCGCAAGCTATGCATAGTAGTACTACACCTCCACATTCTGATCAGTAACATTGCGAGAAGATGGCTGAAGGTCAAAGGGCTAAGTTTCCTTTCCCCTCACATGCATAAATATAATGTTGAGAAATGAAATATGTCTTCTATGAATGGGCAACACAGGAACAAATTTTGATAACATGATTTGAAAGTCAACCACCCAAGACCGTGATGAGAGGAAGGCTAATATTCAGTTCATATTACAATTGATTTATTATCGTCTTAAGTAGCTGATTAGCATAATGAGCTGATTCATGTGTACTTCATTCTCATTGTTTATCTAGAAAGCCTGAAAATGGTGCAATGCAACATTGTAAATCACTTTTTAAAGACAACACATTCATTCATGAGAAGATATTCTATTTAGACGTAGTACAATTAGCCTAATTAACATATTTGCATATATTGATATAGGTCTAGTTTTATCCAGAAAAATCGGGAATGACAATTTTTTTATGTGTATTTTCGTTATGACAACCAATATTTATCTCAGAGGTAATTCATGTTGAATGAAAAATAATTAGCCTTGCTAGCATAATTAACCTAATTAGCATATTGATCAGGTAATTGCCTAATGGCCTTGTGGATTTCTGTCCAACAAGACTACAAAAGGTATTCATTTTTAAGTTCCTACTGTATCAGTGATAAGAGCAGGAAAAAAACAGTCATGACAGAGGCCAGTAAGTAATTTTAGATAAAAAAGAAATGGATGGGTCGACTGAAATATCATATGCAGAGAGAGGTTTGCATGTGTAAGCAGGCGCGGATCTAGGGGGCAGCGCCCCCCCCCGCAAACAAGAGATAAAAAGAGAGAAGGGAAAGGGAAAGAGGAGAGAAAGGGAAAGAAAGAAGAGGAATAAAAAAAGAAAAAGGGGGAAAAGAAGAAGATCGGGGGGGGGGGGCGAAAGGGCCTTGCCTCCCCCAGCTGTTACCTACCCCCCCCCCACTCCCTCCGTCAAAAAATAAGAGAGAAGGTAGGAAAGGGAAAGAAAAAGAGGAGATAAAGGGAAGGAAAAAAGAGGAAGAAGAGAAGAAAAGAAGGGGGATATCAGTTGTTATTTTCACGCCAACAAGTTGCCCTTGCCTCCCCCCTCTCTGCCCCCGCCCCCCCCCTCCTGCCCCCCCCCCCCGAAAAAAACAAGGGGGGAGGGAGGGGGAGGGAAAGAGGAAAGCTAAAAGGAACAAAAACAGAAAGAAGAAAAGAAAAGAAAAGGGTGAAGTGAAGGGGGAACAGTTGCGATTAATCCCGCCAAAAACGTGTAGATCGGAAGGGGTCGGAAGGCCCTTGCCTCCCCTCATCAAACTTAAAACAGAGAGAAGGAAGGGAAAGGAAAGGAAAAGAGGAGAGAAAGGGGAAAAAAAAGAGAAATAAGAAAGGTAGGGGGATCAGTTGCGATTTTTCCCGCCAACAAGGTGTAGATCGGGGAGGGGGGGGGGGGCATAGCCTACCCAAATGAACCTATATCAGCTAGAGCTCGGATCAGACAAAATAACATGAACAATGAAACCTGTGAGGTTTGTGTGTACTTTTTGAAATCATTCTCAGTGGTGGATGCAGGGGGGCACAGGGGGCACGTGCCCCCCCCCCCGGTACAAAAAAGGGAGAAAAGGGAGGGAGAGAAAAAGGAGGGAAAAAAGACAAAGGGAGAAAAAGGAGTGGGAAAGAAAAAGGAGGGGAAAAAACAAAAGGGAAGAGAGAAAGAAGAAGAAAAGAGGGAAGAGAGAAAAGGGGAGAGGAGGAAAAGGAGGAGGAAAGGAAGAAAGAGAAGCGAGAGGAGAGAAAAAGTGGAAAAGGAAGAAAGGAGAAGGAGACGGAGGAGGGAAAAGGGGGGGGGGAGGGAGGAGGAAAATAATGAGAAATGAAAAAGAAAGAAAGGGAGATGATATTATAAGAAGGTGTTTTTTTGCCGGGAAAAGGGCGGGGGGGGGGCACGCAATTTTGCAGTGTGCATAATATAAGCTCCCTCTTGTCAGGCGTGTAGCCCCCCCCCCCCAAAAAAAAAAAAAAAAAAAAAAAAAAAGCACAAGAAGAACAAAAGAAAAAGATGGAAAAAAAGGGGGAAAGAGAAAAAAAATTTGAGTTAAAGGAGAACGGGAAAAATGAAAGAGAAGTAAATGAAGATAGAAGAGAGGTGCGAAAGCATGAGGAATTGCCTTTCTTTTATTTAAAAGGAATATTGTGATAACAACCAGGTGCGTCGCTAAAGGGGGGTGTGGGGGGGGGGATGAGACACGCACCCTCACCTGTTAGGATATTGTCGGTAAAATTGCTCTGCTGTGGGGGAAAATGAGAAGGAAAGGGAAAGAAAAGAAAAGAATAAAAGAAAAAGAAAGGACAGAAAGGAAAGAGAAGAGAAGAAAGAAAGAGAAAAAAGAAAAAGAGGAAGGAGAGAGGGAAAGGAGAAGAAAAAAAAAAGGGAGAAAAGGAAATGAAAAAAGAAGGTAAAAGGGAAACGAGAGAAACGGGGGATGAAAGAGAGGAGAGAGAGAGAGAGGGGGGTTCAGAGCCTGGGAGAAGAGGGGTGAGAGTAAGAGAGAGAGAGAGAGAGAGAGAGAGAGAGGGATGTTGGGTGGAGTCACCACGTTGAGGGGGCAAGAAAGGGTCCGCTGTGTCGGTATTCTTACTCGATCCTCGTGTACTATATCAATGCAGAAGTTTGAAGTCGGTGAGATGGATTATGTCGGTCGGCCGGTGTGACCGCGCCGTTTGTCCTACCAGTTTCGTTTGTCCGTCGGACATAATATGCGGGTTTTCTGCTCGCCTCGGACGATCCGTGCGGTTTGCTATCCACACATTTTGTCCCCCCCATTGTTTTACGTGTATATTTGATAAAAGGAAGCAACTCGGCAAATCAATGTATTTAGACTCATTGTAAATGATGTGGTTGACATTTTTTCTAGAAATTACATAATAATAACTCTACAATTTTTTTAAAGCAAATGGGCCAGTCCTTTTGAAAGTAGATGTGAATATTTTCTTTAAAACCTTTGTTTTATGAAGGCATACTCGTGATATCGGCCCCACAACTGTTGTAATCGATTATACGTTTGTACGTGGCTTCGGACATCAACCAACTCACTACTAGTATATACTCGTGATACAGGCCCAGCTCCAAGTATTTGGGGGCGTTTCGAGGTTTAATGAAGGAGTTAAATGGGAAATAAAAGTGATTACAAATGGGGTTGAAAGTGAGTGGGGGAGGCTAGAGTATTTAAGATAAGGTAGAGCGTAGCACAAATTGGCGGATGCTCAGGGGGTAGGGGCATTTAATTACGGTCAGATGAGCATATTTTAATACCTTATTCATAACACTGGCAGGTCACTAATTGGCGTATGGTCCAAGGGGCGAAGTCCCCGGAAGCGCAGGGGTTTTAGGCATTAAAATTAAGGTCAGATTAGCATCCAGGAGCCAGCCTTAGGTCCCAAGGTGGGGTCCAGGGGGCAGAGCCCCCGGAAGCACAGGGGTATGGGCATTTAATTACGGTCACATGAGCATACTTTCTTTTCTATTTCTTTCTATTTAATTCTCTTTAATATACTTTTTCAAAAGTGTGTGTGTGGGGGGGGGGGGGGGGGGCTCGAGCCCCCAAGCCCGCCGTAGTAGGCCTCTAAATAGTAAATAAGCACATTTCTTGCCTGACTGTAAATTTTGAAATTTGTCATTCTCCCACAAACGCATAAAAAGTATAATTTACTAAAAAGTGTGGAAAAATCCCGGAAAATTAGACCGTTTCAGCAGCATCTGTAAATCACTGGCATCAAATTAGAACAAAAAATTCACTTTTAAAGTTTATTTTGGTGGGGGGGGGGGGGGGTAGCAACTGGCTGATTACTTAGACCTATGGTGTCGAGGGGCTCTTTCTTTATTTTTGTTCGGTAATAAATAAGGTTAGTTTATGTGGGTGTCACTCAGGCGCGGACATACGGGGGGCGACGGACCCGCCCCCCCCCCTCTTTGAAAAAAAAAGAAAGGAAAGGAAAGAAAAAGAAAGGAAAGGAAAAAGAAAAGAAAGAAGGGCTAAAAACACGAGTTAGAAGTGGACCAATCAAGGCGCTCACTTATCCGTATCAGGGGGCTCGGGGTGAATCAGCCCCCGAAATGCCAAAAAGAGCCCCCGAAAGTCATACAAGTAGCCCCCGAAATTTTTAAAGTATTTTTTCCCTGATCCGTATATAGGACAAGGCCCTGGGGCAGCTAGCCATACTCCGATATTTGGGTCGTTTTCCGATCAGAACTAGCCCTAACTATCATTCCAGGATTTTGTTTCAGAACCTGAGACAAAGTCACCCAATCCCTTTAAGTTTAAAAAAGTAGACTTCATTGACCTGTACATAGGCTTAGGAACCGGGGGTGCTTGGGGGCACAGCCCCCCCCCCCCAAAAAAAAATATATATTGAGGGGCTCAGATATCATTGAGCCCCCCCCCCCCAATATTTCGGCCGGGCTCGGTTATCATGAGCCCCCCCCCCCCCTCCCCAATATTTTGTTCGTGCTGATGAGTTGAGGGAAGTGTATGCCGGAGATATTGACTTTGTAGCATTAACTCGGCAGCTAACAAACCTCCAAGACGTGTATGACGATGAGAGGAAACCTATCAAATACATTAAAACAATCTGTGAGATTTTCAACAACGGTCCAATCTAAAAAGAGATCATTCTCAGAAGTACACATTCTTCTTCTCATTTACCTTACCATCCCGGTTACAACGGCAACTTGCGAGAGAACATTCTCTGTCTTGAAAGGGGTCAAAACTTATCTGATAAGTACAATGACCCAAAGAAAGCTCAACCAAAGCTTAATATTACTCATATATAAATCTCGTACAGATAAACTGGACTTGAAAAATATTGCCCAAAACTTTGTTTCCAGGAACACAAGAAGACAAAACTTCTTTGGCACATTTGTCTGAGGCTGCATGTGCACCTCAAAAGAAGAAAAGTCTGAAATTTTTCGCCGCGATGACATAGACGAGGAACAAAGAATTTATTTACAGGTGCAAATTAAAGAAGTATATTTTTTGGGTGGTGCCACATTTCAGTTTTTAAATATGTCCGTTTATAGGCATTACAATAAAAGTTTTGTTTTTCACGTTCCTGGGGTATTATTTTTTCCAAAGGTGTTAAATGTGTGTTATTTTAACACCTAGTACTTTGTCTTACTTAATAAAAATAAACTGAATATCTTACAATTTAACGATTTCTTCAAGTAGGCCTACTTTTATTAATTTCTTCAACTGCTTAAAATTAAGGCTACAAATGCTTTGTTACTGTAGAGCTGTAGTGTGAACAGGCTACTTAGTAATTCACATTTATAGATTGGTGCACATCATTATGCTTGATCATCCTCTCCTATCTGTTTGTTGTCATTCCTCTGTTAGTCATCCTTTATTTGCTACCTATGATATTTGAATATTCATTATTTCCTTTTATTATATAAATGAACATGTAAATACCTATTTATGCAAAATAAACCCTGGAGGTTTAAAGTTGTAAAGCCCAGGGCAGTTCAACACACGCAATCATGAAATAAGGGTGTCTTTATCAAAGTGTCTCTGTAAGTTTAGAACCACGCCTACCCGCTCAGGCCACCCTACATTCAGGGGCGTCGCTAAAGGGGGGGGGGGGGGTGTGAGGTTGAAGCCGGTGGGATTTTTTTTATGTCGGTCGGCCAGCAATTTTTTCCCCTTCGAACTGTGACTTTTTATCGGACAAAGAAACATTTTTGAAAATTCACACAATGATTTAGAGTCGGTACAATGAATCGTCTTCTTTTTCTAATAATTTAATGAAACGTCGAAGCTCCCGCGCTTCGCGCGAGAGGGGGAAAACTGAATTCAGACACTTAGGGTTAAGAGTATAGAGAACGGTATACAACAAATCGTCTTCTTTCTATAATATCTTAATGAAACGTCTAAGCTTCCGCGCTTCGCGTGGGACGGGGAAACTGAATTCAGACAAGGATTAAGAGTCGAGAACGGTACAACAAATCGTCTTCTTTTCATAATAATTTAATGAAACGTCTAAGCTACCGCGCTTCGCGCGGGAGGCCTTTCACCCACCCCCTACCCCACCTAGGGAGCGCTTTGCGTGCTCTTTAAGTGATTCGCTTGCCCAATACCGCCCCTCCCTTAAATAAGATCCTACCTACGCGCCTGCATTAAAATATAAAGCTATGATGCTTACTAAGTTGACGAAATAATTTGTATATTTATGTCGTCGACGAAAATGACCATTTGCGCATAACAATTTAGCCTTTGGCCTCGGGTTTATAGGGTTACATTTGTAGATATTGGGACATTTAATTTTGTCGGTAATTGGTGGCTTGTTTTGTCGGTAATCGTTGGCCTCTATACCACCCCCCCCCCCCCCCCCCACTGAAAAAGGTCTAGCGACGCCCCTGACGACACATCAGGCCTATACTTGCGTTTTGTGAGAGGCTCAAGTATCCGGGCCAGCTATTTATAGTTGAGTAATGTTTGAAGAAAAACAAAACGAGTACTCGCTCTCCAATCGTATTGGTTATTTGGGAATTTCGAATGTCTTCAAATATGTTTTTTTCCTTTTAACACAATGATTTTTTTGCGACTCAATTCAGGCCTGACTAGATATAATTTTTTTCGTAAGGCAACAGACAAGTAATTTAGTCATATACCTGATTAACATTTGAAGATTTCCTACACTAATGCCTGGCCGTGCGTAACCCATATTTGAACGCTAAGTTGCACCTGAAATTGCAACATGTGCATTACAAGCTCAAAATGCTTTCTTTCATACAAATACACCAACAACAAATCCCAAAAGCTTGAATGCATACTATTTCACAAGATGTAATTAAACAATACGAATGATATTAATGATACACTTACATGTACATGCAAAATTTAATGCATGATCATTTTTGCGCTTCTTGCTCCCTGTCCCTTTCTCTCCTCTTTCCCTTTCACCTCCCTTCTCCTTCTCTCTCTCTCTCTCTCTCTCTCTCTCTCTCTCTCTCTTTGCTGAGGGGGGGGGGGGGGGGGGTAGGGGTACAAATCGGGACAAATTGCAACTGATCTCCCCTACCTTTCTTCTTCCTCTTTCCCCCTCCCCTTTCCCTTCCCTTACTTCGCTCTCTCTCTCTCTCATTTAAGTTTGCTGAGGGAGGCAGGGGCCTTTCGCCCCCTCCCCCCGATCCACACGATGTTAGTGGGATTAATCGCAACTGATCTCTGCCTCTTTTCACCCTTTTCTTTTCTTCTTCCTCTTTTGTGTTCCATTTTGGCTCTCCTCTTTCCCTTTCCATTCTTTCTCTCTTTTTTTTTTGGCGGGGAGGGGGTGGGGGTGGTCGGGGAGGGGGGGGGGGGCAGAGGGAAAGGCCTTTCTCCGCGATCCACATCTTGTTTGCAGGAAAATTGCAACTGATATCCCTTCTTTTCTTTTCTTCTTTTGTTTCTTTCCCTTTCCTTCCTTCTCTTGTTTTGCGGGGGGGGGGGGGGGGGAGGCAACAGCATGGGCGGCAAGGCCCTGTCGGACCCCTTTTTCTTTTCTTCTTCCTTTCCTCTTCTCTCTTCTTTCCCTTTCCCTTCTTTTCCTTCCTTCTCTCTCTCTCTCTCTCTTTTTGTTTGCTGAGGGGCCAGGGGAGGGCAGGCGAAGGCCTTTCGCCCCCGATCCACACCGCGTTGGTGGGAAAAATCACAATTGATCTCCGTACCTTTCTTTTTTTCCCCTTCCCCTTCTCTTCTTTTCTCTCTCTTTTAAGTTTGCTGTAGAAGGGGGGGGGGGGACAAGGGCCATTTGCCCCCCCCCCCAATCCCCAACTTGTTGGCGGGTAAACTGCAACTGATATCTTCCTTCTTTTCTTTTCTTCCCTTTATCTCGTCTTTTCCCCTTTTTCTTTCCCTTCTCTTCCTTCTCTCTTTCTTTTTGCTGGGGGGGGGGGGGGGGGCAACAGCCTGGGAGGCAAAGCCCTTTCGCCCCCCCCGATCTTCTTCTTTCCCCTTTTTCTTCTTCTTCTTCCTTTCCCTTTGTCTCTTATTTTCCTTCCTTCTCTCTCTCTCTCTCTCTCTCTCTCTCTCTCTCTCTCTCTTTTGCTGAGGGGGGGGGGGGGGGGTGGCGAAGGCCTTTCGCCCCCGATCTCCTTTGTTCCCCCCTTTTCTTTTCTTCTTCCTCTTCTTCCTTTCCCTTACTCTCCGCTTTACCTTCTCCCTCTCTCTCTCTTCATTTTTTGTTGGCGGTTGGGGGTCAAGGCCCTCCCCCCCCCCCCTTGATCCGCGCCGAGAAGACCTGTAGTGTCATCCCTAGCTAGCTGGCAAAGCTGAATATGGGTTATCCAGTCGTTTCATATATTTATACTTGTATTGACTAGAGTACGGACATTCGGTGCGGCAGGCGGACTATTGGTGCGAGACCTCTTCCGCACAGATTGTCCGTCGGACATTTGAGGCGCGCACGGAATGTCCGACACGGACATTCTGCGCGGATAAAATCCGCACCGATCGTCCGCTCTCGATCGATCTCTAATAGGCGGACGATCGGTGCGGGTAACATTCTACGCGGTCACACCGGCACCAAAACAACGGAAATCATACTATCTGGTAAGATACCATGAATCAAAAAATCCGGAAATGCACATTGCAAGCAAGGGCATGAGTTTCGGACTTGCACACTTTAAATGTTGAGCTGTTATCAAGACCACATGACTTATTGTCATCTAATTTTCTAATAGCTTCTTTAACCTCCTCAGGAGAGATAACCATATTTACATCAAAGTCAACATTAGTAACATCCTGCACCGTACTCTGTACACAATTAAACAACCTTATAATGGCTACACCACAATTCACTTATTTTTTCATCACCAGAGATACCTTCAATATTAGTTGGAAGAGGCGCTTTACTATTATTAACACATTTAATTTCTTTCCAAAATTCATAATAACTTTTACCCTGCAATTTACGAGCTCTGACACATGCTCATTCCAGCCAGGCCTAGTATTATGAACCTTGTTTTTACAGTGATATAGAGATTCACTAGCATCACATAAGCATTTCACAATATCATCATATGTATTACATACATAATTAACATGGTCATTGTTCACACAATTGGAATCTCGACATAAAAAAGCATCGTGTGCATGTACATTAATTCCCTCAAGCAATAAATCAGTATCACGGCAATAATTATTCCTACGATTTATATCAATCTTAGTAAGAGTGGTGCAAGATAATTTAATCAAATGTAGAGGCATTAAAAAAAAAAATAGCCCTAACACTGCACTGTATGCAAATGGAGAATCCATTCCTGATGTTAATTTGGTTTTAATTAAGCACAAACATTAACATTTTTTAAATATTTTTAAAATCAATCATACTGGGGTTGTCTAGACCCCAGTAGATCAAAACATATTTATAATTATGTTTAGGGTGCATGTATGATTGAATTATTATTTTTTAAATATATTTTTTGGAAGTCATTTTAGTACTGTGTTTGATTGACCGCAACTTCAAAAAAAATCACAACTTTCTTATTTTTAACCAGAATTTGCTAATTAGTAAAACTTTCACATTTTTCTTCTTCTCTGGAAGCAACTTAACATCAGGGTGGACTTCCCAAGCTCTGCTTAATTATGTAAGCCTCTTTGGGCCCCAATTTCAATATCAAACAATAATTCAACCAAAAACTTGGCATGTAACATAATTATATGAGCGCAAATAAAAAGAATTTTATTTAGAATAGGTCATTTAACTAATATGACATTATGATAGCTTTAAAATCAAATTTGAAAATTAGTTTTGCCCATTTCCTAGTTTCAGTAGGCCTACTGTGTGAAAAAGAGCTCCGATAAGCCTCTTTGATCGAGCCCCAATTTCAAATTCAAAGACATGTAGTTTTGGCATGCGACATAATATATGGTCGCAGATAAAACTATTTACCTTTTTATTCATACAGGTAAAGGTAATTTTAACTTGTCATACGATACTTTTAAAATCCTTCAATTTAAAAACTTATTTTGTCAATCAACGTGTATACATGTATCGGGCGGATGAAAGGTCCAGTGTGCCGGTTTAAGCCCCAGCTTCGATATTAAAGGGAAAGTCCACCCTGAAATTAAGTTAGTTTTAATAGGAGTAGAAAAATGAGAGAAACAAGTCAGTGAAAGTTTGAACAAATTCCGATTAAAAATAAGGAAGTTAGGATTTTTGAAGTTGTGATCAATCAAACACAAATTGGCAACTCTATGACGTATCATGCGAGCTCAACTTCCATTTGCTCAGTACTAAAAAAATCTAAAATTTTCATTTTCCCTCAAGAAAAATTTCAACCATACATGCACCCTAAATATAATAATTGCAAATATGTTTCTATACTCCCCCTGCAAGGAACAAATATATATTCCGTCATCAATAACGAAGAAAACATGATTTTATGGAATATTATGCACAAAGCAAATGAAGGAGAGCTCGTATAATACGTCACAGAGTTGCCAATTTGTATTTGATTGATCACAACTTCAATAATTCATAACTTTCTTATTTTCATTCAGAATTTGCTCAAACTTTCACTCACCTGATTTTCTTATTATTATGCCTCTATCGAAACAAACTTATTTTTGGGGTGGACTTTCCCTTTAAAGAGTAAGGCTCAGCTAAAATCTTTCAGCGTGTGACATCAACAAGAGTAAAGATCAGTTACTCAGCTTTATTTCATATTGGTCATCTTTAAAAAAAAAAATCATACAATAGTTTTAAAATCCTTCGAACTAAAACCAAATGTTGTCCATTTCCGAGTATACTCGCAGCGGATGAGTTTTTTGTTTTGTTTTTCCCTTTCATTTTAATTCCTTTTGCGTTTGTTATTAAATAAAAAAAGATAGGATTGGAGGGGGAGAGGAAAAGAGAGAGAAGCCTAACATTTGTTATACTGTTATCCACATTGTATGTTTAAAAAAGAGAGAAAAAAGAGAAAGAAGGAAATTAACATTAAAAATAAATTATAGTCAGTTCTTGATTGATTGCCATTACAAAAAAAAAAAAAGCTGCCTCCTTGTGCCCCAATTTCAATATCACTTAGCAACATTCAGACAAATAGTTTGGGCATGTGAACTACTCAACTTGGTAGGTTTAATTTTTTTTTAAAGCTAGTCCATTCTGAAATTCGCAATTCTTTTTTCCTTTTCGATTGGTCGTTTTGACGACACTATATAGCTAGCAAGTTTAGCAATAATTTGAATCTGCGATTTTCGGAAGTGTTCGGTAATAAACAAATATCTGATAAGAAAGTTCAAGTAAGTATAAAGTAGACCTCTTATTCAAGTTATTATACCTTTGAATTAAATCTATATAAATCTAATAATCGATATTTGTAAATTGTAAGTACATCCGTGTTACCGAAACGTCTGTGTAATACCGAAAGCGACTACCCAGTCGTTTAGACAGCTAGACTCGTCTCTAGTCATCTCTCATACTCTTACCGGCAAGCTCTGGCGGAGTGCAGCCGATGTAAGAACGTACGTTCACACCGTGATGCTGCGATGCCAACATGCCAGCTCAGCTCAGGCCAAGCCACACACAGCAGCCAAGACCCCGGCAGAGCGCCAACCGAGTAGACATGGTCGGGAATCTAACCATCAGATCTGGATCTGGATCTGGATGTGTACGATGCAGGGCCCTACTGGGCATAAACGCATCGGTTGAGAGAGAGGGCGCGGGGGTACTTAGCTTAGAAGGCTCTGTCAATGCTGACAATGGCCTTCCTGAATCATGTGCTGGTTGATGTGGAGATCTAGACCTACATCTGTTTTATAGTCTTCTGGGGCCCGTTCCTAGAAACCGTCATAAGTCTAACTTCACTTCTTGACTAGATCTATCCCATTGAAAAGCATGTTAATTCTACAACACACGTTTCAATGGGATAGACCATTACTATTTAATCTTTTGTGATTGCGTTTGTGTTTGTTAATGTTCATTTACGTTTTACTGTCGATATAGGTCTTGAGTTTTAATATTATCACTCACTGTTTGAGTCGCATTAGGCCTAGATTAGGTCTAGTGTGTAGAGTCTATACTGTGTAGGCCTAGCTGTTTATGATATCGGATTAAAGCCTGAAGGTCTCAGACTCAGAGGAGCTGAGAGAAGGCAAAGAGGATTAAGACTAATGTTCATTTACTGCTGAAATAGTTCATGATTATCATTGTTTTACATTAGGACAATGTACTGTGTAGTTGTTTATGACATCGGATTGAAGGAGGCAGAGGAAGTAAGTCTAAGAAGGCAAAGAGGAAGAAAAAGAAAATGTAGAAAATAGAAGAAGACGAAGAAGGAGACAAAGAAGAAGAAAAAGACAAAGAAAGAGATGGAGAAGAAGACAAAGAAGGAGAAGAAAACAAAAGAAAAAGAAAAAGAAGGAGACATCAGTAGTTTGTTAAAACTCATGACCATGATTGTATTAAACTTAGCTTGAAGTTACATTTAAACAAAAATATTTTAGGTCTTCTACCATAGAGCCGTTGTTTTATCTTTTGGAATATTACAAAATGTGATTTTACTTGTACATTTTATTGCTGCTCATATTTCTCTTTTGAATTCAACCATGAAGATACACCATTGAAATATAACCAATCACTCATGTATTTATCATCAATTAAATTTGCATGGACCATCTATTTTGTCAGTAATGTGATCATGATATATGATATGCATGTTTTGTTCTTTTTGTCCTTGAATCAGAAGGCAGTATTACATAAGACATTTTTAAAGTAACAGATCTGAGAATGTCTCTGTTAGACATTAATGAAGTAGAAATAATAGATGTTTTTACACTTTTTTGTACATGTATGTACATATACATCTACTACAATATTCTTATGCTACATGTATGTATTTCAACCTTGTAAAATGAACAATTTATCTTTTAGCTGCATATTTGATGACTCTTATAACATAAACCTATTCAATTCAATTCAATACTAATAGTCAGTCATCTGCCCAAACATATTGGAATATGACCTGAATGTATTGCTGCACTAGTGTAAATGATCATCACAATCAATATAAGCAGTATTTAACTTACTTAAATCTGCATTGCTAGACTCAGGTATCTTCCAGTATACTCTGCTACAACAAATTTGGGATTTTCAAGATGAAATGAGTATTTCAATAATCATTTCTCCCTGCATGTATGAGCTACCCTGACCCAATCCCCACTAACACACACAAAACATATTGTAGCTGTACCAATTCTAACAGGTGCAGGTATGCATAGGTGTAAGCTTGTTCATATACTGTACATGTAAGTGTCTACACTACACTGACGGCGTAGTGTAGACTGTATGTAGACTTGTTGTAGTTGACAGCTTTGTGATAATAATAATATGTCTTGTCCAGGGTAGCCTCATCAGTATTCATAGTGTTCTCCTTGAGGGCCCAGCGAACATATCATTACCCCGGCTTTAGCCAAGCTACCATGAAAAGGTGCTCAAGCATTCAAGAAATATCCTTGTCATATCATTGTAACATTATCGGCTCTGGAAGGAAAGATTTAAGGACAAGTGCATCCTTCAGATATTTTCAATCCCCTGTGTTATATCTTTGCAGAGTACAAAGTATCATCATCATGGAAAATAGCCTCATCGATAGCCGGACTCCTGTGTTTGGCCATCCTGTGCCTGGCAGTGTGATGGCTTCACGTTCAAGAGCTGGTGTTCTAGTTGACCCTATGCCTCTTTCAGGCCAACCTGCACCCCTTAGAACAGGTAAATAATTAAGTATCACATTTAATTATTTTGTTATACAGAGTTCATCTCTACAAGTTTGTCTAAATATTGTAAAGTAGCTAAACACTCATTCAGTGGGCATGCACTCACTTGCATTCAAAGTTTATGGAGAGGGGGGGGGGGGGGGGGGGGGGAAGAAGACACCAATGCTTTGGACAGAATAGGTGCCTCTGTGTGGAGTGGAAGAGTGGTTTATTAGGTAATGTCATCAGTTCCATGGGGAATACCACCACTTGCATTTACCCTGGCCCTCTAAAAGAAAAAAGAAAAAGAGAAAGAGAGAGAATTTCCAAGTCATCTGACCCCTGCTTATCCTACTAATGCTTTCCATAAATTGAAGAGTAAGTATTTCAGAGAAGTTTTGGAGACTATTTAGTATTCATAAACTTTGAATGGTCACCTGTGAGCAAAAAGTTGGATAGAAATTAAGAGAATAATCAAGCCAAGAGTAATGAGTTATTGTATGGCTAGACAAGAAGACCAATCAAATTAAAGTTTTTTGTTGTTGCAATTGGTTCACCCTCAATGACTGCATAGTAAATTATGAAAATGAATTAATTCCCAATTGTGTGATCTGCAGACATTAGCCAAGACCTACTTGAGCAGAGGGGCAGCCAAGAGCAAGCCAAACTTCGGGAGAGATTTCAGTTGCTACAACAGTGGCAGCAACAGCAACAACATCAACTCATGTTGCAGCAGCAGCAGCAACTGGAGCTGCTAAGGAACCAGCAAGAGGTGGTGCAACAAGCTCTCATGCAACAGAGACTCAAGCAGTGGGGAGGTAGGCAGGTCAAAGGTCACGATCTTAGTGACGGAAATCCTATTCTAAGGAAGATCAGTGACCATGAAAAGCTTTTAAGAAAAAGTGACACAATGACACAGTGAAAAGAAAAATCCATCAGTCCCCTGGTTGTTTACTTACAAGCATATACACGCTTTCTTAGCAGTCAAGTAAAACAATTATCGATTAGCATCATCATCATATAAATGTGTACTAAAGAGCTTCTTTGTAAGAGAAAAAGTATGTTGCCATCTACAGATATTCACAAGTCCAAATTAACTCACAGTTGTACGTAAAATGTTGCATAAAGACTTCTATGAAAGCTCAAAAAATAATTATAAGCTGGGTTAATGATATGATTGCAGGGCCCTCAGGGAGAACGGTATAAATACTGATGAGGCTACCCTGGGTAAACAAGATATTTTGTTAGTATTATTATTATAAGTGCCCTTAAAAAAGTGTCAATACTTTGATTAAGGAAGTCGCTCTACTGTACAATGATCTTTGTCTAACTGCTGAATAAATGATCATGCAGACTAAATTATAAATGAGATGGAATTACTTCATGTGTATGAACTAAGCAGTGAGGATAAGTATTTTAACCATGTTGGCCACATTCACCACAGGTATGAAGGTCACAAACTCGCCACCCAAGTCTCCATCACACAGGCATAGTCCAAAGAAATCACCCACAGCAAGTCCTACACGTGGGACCAAAGTGCCAAGTTCGATTCCCAAGGCCCTTGCTCAAGCAGCAATGACCCAGCCAGTATCTACTCAGAATGGACAATTGCCAGCTATGGGAAATCTGGATCCAGCTTCAAAGCGATGTGGATCATCAACTCTTCAGGTTTGAAAGATAATTCATTTCAGATATTGATTGTGTTGGTGAAATAATGTTATGGACCTTATAAATAAAGCCTAACATTGCATACTTGTATGAATATTATTATCAAATGTCTAAATTTCTGTTGTTGTAAATTTGCAAACGCTATCAGTATTTCTACTTAAGAACAATCAGTCACTCCTTCCTACTCCACTTTTTTTAGTCATCTGTTGATTGCCAGAAGGGTGCTATCTATGTGTAAGAGTACCGTAATTAACGGTTTATAAACCGCCCTTGTGTATTAACCGCACCCCTCTTTTTCACCCTAAAAAAAAAAAAAAGAAAAGAAATTTGCTGACTCTGTCGGCAGCAAGCCAGGTCCCTGTTAAAAAACCCACGCGAGAAGGCCTTTCATTTAACTGCGAGGTGCAGCTGAATGTGTAAGATCATTAATGTAAATTAAAAAAACAGTAGAGGACCTAGGATAGAACCTTGTGGTACGCCGTGTAATAGAAGAAAAATTGGAGGAATTATTATTATAAACTACATATTGAGATCTATCAGAAAGATTACTTTCAAACCGAGATGACAGACAAATTTGAGTGTTGTTCTAGTTTCCGAGTGGTGATTCAACACACCGATTACTGAGCTGGGAGACATTTTTTTTTTTTTTTTTGTGTGTAATGTGTATAAACCGCACCCCTGACTTTGAATTTTTTTCGGCGGCAAAAAGGTGTGGTTAATACACCGTTAATTACGGTACATGGGTTAATGCCCTTCTAGGAGGCATGATAGCTCAGTCGGTCGAGCAGTGGTCTCGTAATCCAGTGACCCGGGTTCGAAACCAACTCGATGCGCTAGTGCCCTTTGTTAAGGCATTAATCCTCATTACCAGGTCCCTCGGAGAGGACTTAAAGCCGCCGGCTGTCTGGTTGCTTACTAACAAGCATTTATGCTTTCTTAGCAGTCAGGTTAAATAACCACCACTAAAAAACCCCACTAATGCCCTTCTTGCTCTCAGTGGATGATACGCCTTTGTGTTTCTCTTGATGCAGGGGGACGCCGATCTTGACTCTGAGAGCGAGCATCCCGGCTCCCTGATGCTAGAGGGTGTTTACCCCCTCCCAGACACCGCGTCTGAAACCAGTGATGCAGGCAATGATGATGATCACCACGACGACATGTTTGAAGGGAGGAACGAAGATGCTGAGAGAAGAGATGATGAGATCTTCAGATCGGTATCAGATTTCTCCATGGTAGGTGTTAAACCCTCAAAGGACTGGGGTAAAGAGACCACCCTTGTAGCCTCAATACTAATGTGAAAAGCTTGGTTTTCACATGATACAGGGCTAGATATGCAGTTTTGACTTCAATGTTAGTAATAGATAAATCAGGACAACAACATTCTCACCTTTATAAACCAAATTATTTCTGACTTTCAGTTCCATTGCTATTCTACACTTGATTGTATTAAATAAGTAATATGACATTTAAATTTAAAAGTTTTTCCTACCCATTGTGGGTTGACTGGAAATATTTGAGGTTAGATACAATTAGATACAAAAGTGCATATAATGGATAATACAGCAGTTTTTAGAAAATGTGGTTTGTGAGATCTTGGAAACTTTATTTTCATTGAACAGACCCCCACCAGTGGAAGTCCTCGGGACATCCACCACCTCTCCATCCATCTCCCAGACACGGACAGGACCGAAGAAAGCCTGCCTCTCCAGTCTCCGGACCACTACCCCTCCTCTACCACCTCTCCCCAGCTATCTCCGTTCACACCCACCACACCATCCCGCCATGGGGGCAATCGTAGCACCCTGGATGGAAAGGAGGATGGAGGAGAGGGGCGTGGCAAGGAAGAGAGGCCTATTGAGTCTCAGCTCGGAGCGGAATTCAAGTCGTTTGAGGAACTGGTTGAACTGCAGATCAAAGCTGATGACCGAACGGTATGTATGTTTCCACGATACATACTTTGGAAAGGGATTTATCCATTTGACCTATAATTCTCAAGATTATGCATTTTATCTCACATCTTGCCCAAGTGCATGTCCTTTATTTTGCAGATATCTCTCTCTTCTCTTTTTTCCTTCTTCTTTTCCCCCTTCTCCTTCATATCAGTTCTTTTCTCTTTTTTTTTCTTCTTCCTGTGCTTAGTCTTCTTAAGTCAGCTTATTTTGGTCAAATTCCTCCTCAGTACCGGATCTCAATCTCCTCTTTCACCTTACAGCTCCCTACAGCTGGCTCCACCACTTCAGAACAGACCACCGGAAGACCGCGGCACACCTTCTTGAAGAGGGGCGAGGGCATCTCCAGATTTGGAATGAAACCAAGGAAACTCAAGCCTCGCAAAGACAAACCAGCTCTGCCGACTCGGAGCGGTGTCGGAGCGAAGAAGCCTAAGAGTGATGGAAGCAGAGTTGGGGGCAAGACAGAGAGCATGGGTGGAAAGCAGAGGGAGAATGTTGGCAAGAAGAGGCAACCAAAGAAAGAGGAGCCTCCAAAGGTAATTTCCATGACTACCCGGTATACATTTGCTTGTCATATCCTAACATATTTGTTGGGGGTAATCTAAATGTGGTACGGGCAAATGATTAGATGGCATGCTTTGTCTGTTTAGTCCTAGAATATGGACATATGATATTTGTACTTCAGAATTTGATATAAACCAACACAAATATTATCACTTTTTTGTCCTATACCTCTAGCACAAGCCTCATCATTTCTAAAAAAATATTCCTTCATGTGACCACTTTGAAAAAAAAACATCTAAAAAAATTACCTCTACTGGTCTGCATGACTTGAATGTTGTTTCCTCCGGAAAAAGGCACTATGTAAATCCAATTATCATGATCAATGTTATAGATGTCACTATGTCTTACCAAGATTCAAGATTTATTTATTTCATTCCACTGACATGAAAACAATACATTCATGAACAGTGACAACATTTTCATCGTGAACAAGAATAAATTCATGAACAATACAAGAAAGTTATAAAGACATTGAAAATGTGGAAAAGAGGTGGTCTGTAAAAAGCACAGCTTGTTAAAAACACAGATCACCTTTACAAGAACAACAACAACAAGTATTTAAAAAGAAGTAGATAATAAATAATATAGAATAGAAATAGAAATATGGAAATTATATGAATTTATCTTCCTGGAAATTCATTATCAAATTAAAATGAATATTCATCCACTCTAATCAGATTTCCAGGAAGGTCTCTAGCAAGCCCCCATCTCATTCTCAGCCTGATGTGCAGGCACCGGAAAACATCTTCAAGAAGCCCCACCCAGCTCCGGCACAGAAACCCAGGACCATCAAACCAGTCATGTCACCGGTGGAGAGAGAGAAGGTGGGTGTGGCCTCCCTCCAACATCGTCTCATGGTGCCCAGCCTAGACTTACCGTACAGTAGCCAATCAGAGCTTGACGACACCATAGAGGTTTCTTTCATGAGACGTGCTAACATCTGGGAGAAGGAAACCAAGGTAATTTGGACAAGATGTTACTTTTCAAATGTTCTTTGTACACTATGTTAATAGAAGTAATTTTAATGCATTACTGACAAGGATATTTTGTTAATCAGAAAGTCATTCTGGTCAGTAATGAAACCATTTCTGACCATACTGGTTTTTATAAATATATCAATCATACACTCTTATTGTACTATCAACCCCTTCTAAACCATGTTTCAGTCTCTGACTAAAGATCCATTCCTTAATTTACTCACAATCAAATGTATCTAAAGAGATGATTGGTACTTCAAAATTTTAAAAATAGCAACAAAAACACAACCGACGTTCTAATGTAAGCAAACGACATGGCCGATGATAGCAGATAATGCCAACTCTGCTATCGTGCACCACTTGCTGAAGAATGAAGAATGCACTGAACAATACTGTTTATCTTGGTGCAAAATGACATGAAATAAACCATTAAGATGATCAGGATCCAACTGAAGAAGGAAAAAACCTTATTTACCTTCAAAAAGTGCAAGATAAAAGGTTTCTACAAGTGTAAACTATCCAACCGTTTGTCTATACTTTACACATTTACTTACTTTCTTATCATTTGAAATGTTTTTTATATGTATGTTTTTAAAACTTGTATGTATATATAGATTTTGGACATAAAAACAAACAAACAAACAAACATTTGTTTCAAACATTGTTCATATAGATAGAGCAAGAAGATCTAGATGAGTTTGAGATGTTGGAAGAGGCTGCTGATGATAACGCATCATTCTGCAGTGAAGCTTCGCTGGTCATCAGTGTCCTCCAGAGAGCTCAGAGGAGAAAACAGGTTGGTAGCATTTGGACTCTTTGTTCTTTTTCTGTGTGGTGTGTATATGTGTGTGTTTCTCTCTCTCTCTCACTCTCTCTCTCTCTCTCTCTCTCTCTATCTCTCTCTTTCTCTGTCTGGCTCTCTTTAATTCTTGTTGTATATTTAATTAAAGAGATATTACTCTACATTTTTGACACTAAACCAAGGTGTAGTAGGTAGGTACTAGGTGTAGTACATAGACCCAGGCCTAGAGGGTTAATCATTCCTGAAATGCCATGTGCAACGTTAACATATCAATATATTTATTGATTTATTTGTTGTCAACTTTCTCTCTCTCTCTCTCTCTCTCTCTCTCTCTCTCTCTCCCTCTCTCTACTGTCATCCTCTCAATTTCTTTTCCTCTGCATTTTATTATATTTGTAAAGCGCTTAGAGACATTTGTATTTAGCGCTATATAAATTAAATTTATTATTATTATTATTATTTACTGTACTTTAAATTGAACTCCACATTTTTACTGTTCCTAATCCTTGTTTCTCCTGAAATTTCAGGAGCTTCTTGGTGTATCCCCACTGAACAAAAAGGCCCCTCTAGCAACTCTCCAGTCTGTGGATGCCACTGAGGAAAATAATTATGAGTCACATGACAGACCACCTGACCAGTCACATGACCCTACCCTGATGAATGGACACTATACTGAAAATGTGCATATAGCAAGTGACAAAAGGAATGGGTATTCTGAGCAAAGAGGTACAAAGGTGACTGATGGTAAACCATCGCTGGCGGTTCACAGGGAGACGGTTCCGAGTGGACGGTTGACCTTGGGTGAAGGTCATGCGGCGGAGATACGAGATGACTTCTACTCTTCCGGAGGAGAGTCGGATGAAGAGACGGGGAAGGATGCGGATGATGCTGGGGTAGGGAGGTCAGTGATGAGAAAACTATCTAAGAGATCTTCAGAAAAGGGTTTTATGATGGAGTATCAGCTGGACTCACAGCAAGACGAGGATGAGAGTGGAAGGATAGAGGGAAAGGAAGTCAGCAGACATCTTGGAAGGTTACATGACAGTGATGATGAAGAGGAGGAGGAAGAGGAAGAGGAAGAAGATTTTGATATTTATAGAACAGGAATGAATGAAAACAAAAACAATAATAGCAACACCAATGTTAGACATGAAATGCTGCTGACACAGAACAGGACCGCAAGCAGTCAATTCATAAGAACTTCCAGCAGCACAACAGCTAAGGGCTCACACCCGAATGAAAATGGAGATACCCACAATGGCCATTCAGTGGGAAAGATTAACATATCAGATGAGTTTGAAGAAGATTTTGAGGGAACACCAAGGAAGACCATAGCGTCCCCCGAGGTTGCGAATCAAGTTGAGTTTGAAGATGAAGAAACGTGGGGAGACTTCACGGCACAGCTTAGTGATAGCAGTGATGAGGACAGCATTGTCGCTATGGCACCCTATCTCAAATCAACTCCAGCAAAAGGTATGTTCAGTTTGAAATGGTCTGTTTATGGAATTCTATTGAAATTGTGCTCAAAAGTTGGACTACAGCCTGGAATTACCTAAGCCTCAAATTACCTAAGCCCCGGCATTGCTATTACCTTCATACAAGCATTTTAACCAGGAGCATTAATTACTGTTTTCGTAAATATCTTCAGATGAGGGGAAAGTGGGGATGAAAAGAAAGAAGAGCGAGAAGACAGCGAGTGTAGAAGTCCTTCTGTCTCCTCCTCCAACCTCAGCTCTCGTTGCCAAACTCTTCCCAAAGCTCAGGCAGCCTGATGTCAAACAAAAGCACCAAATCGTAAGTGGCATGTTCTTTCTCCCCACCCCACATATTATGTTATCTTTCTGTGTCGTTTTTATCCTCATTTCATTAATTTGTTTACATTTGTTTACAATTACTTATTTTAAGCATCTGTTATTTAAAGAGTTCAAAGACGTAGCTAAGATCAGCATGATTCTAAAGATAAAGTTTTGGGCTTGACACTCTTTAGGCTCCAGTATAAAGAGAGCCCACCCCCCTTCCCTCAATTTAATACCTGGTCCTTGGGGAGGGGGTGTAGTGTTATTATTTATTACCAGGATATTATCATTATGATAAATCTTTGTGTACTTAAATACTTTCTCGAGGAGCATAAGGTCAAGGTAATGCCAAGGCTGAGAGACCGGCAGGAGCAGGCTACAATTATTACTATAATTCTGATGGTGTTTGTAGATGCTTCTGTTCTTCTCTTCCTCATTTTCCTCCTCCTACTCGAAACCCTGCCCTCTGTTTCTTCTTCTTCTTCTTCTTCTTCTTCTTCATCTCCTCCTTCTCCTCCTCCTCCTCCTCCTCCTCCTCCTCCTCCTCCTCCTCCTACTACTACTCCTCCTTCTCCTCCTACACCTGTTTCATTATTGGTGTTATCATCATTGTATGTTTTTTTTCCCAGGAGCATGAGGAGAAGGCCCTCCATGCCAAGGCTGAGAGACCTGCAGGAGAAGGCTCCCAGGCAAGGCTCCTCAGGGATCGACTCACCCAGCTGGAGAATGAGATTGAGAGATTCAGGAAGGAGAACCTCCTCCTTGCCAAACTCAGGGAAGAAAGAGAGAAGGTAAGTTATTTCTTGGTATCACCTGTGCCTGGGAGGGGATAAGCAAACTGAACCACTGTGACCCTCTGGTCTTCCCTTCCGGTACAACTGGTTGGGGGTGTGCAGGGGTTTCCCCCTACTCTGATTTAAAAAGTGCAGTGGGTTCAAAGGTGGCAACTCTCCTCTACACAGGGTCTCCATTTAACATCCTATCTGAGGGACAGTGCTTTCCACTGTCTTTTAGCCCTCTACGAAACAGAGGAAGGTGATATGAACAGACAACTCAGGTTTCAGTTATCCGTCTAGGTTGGATTCAAACCCATGACCTTTGGTTTGACAGGCAGACACTTAACTGACTGAGCCTCTCATCTCGCCTTGTATTAAAACTTCCTTCAAATAGTGATTAACATTAATGTCACTCACTGGGCTTATCATTTTTTACAGAGAAATGGATTTGTGTTAAACTTATTCGTCAATGTTGGATTGTCATTCCATCTGATGTTGTACGGCTCATTTTGGTGAAATTACCACAATATGAATTTATTCATCCTGGGGGGTGTTTCACAAAGATCCTAAGTAGAACTTAACACTAAGTGGGACATAACAATTATGGACAGCCATTGGAGCCTTAAAATGAAATATATTCAAAAGCAGAAATTCAAGTATTTTTAGACTTTTTATAAATTCCACATCAAGAACATGAAATCTCCTTGATGATAGAAAATACGAATGATTGGAATCAACATTTTATGCCTTTTAAAATAACTTTTACAAAATATTTTCAAAGATGCTAATGGCTTTCCATAATTTTTAAGTCCAACTTAGAGATAAGTTCAACTTAGAATCTTTGTGAAACACCCCCCTGGACCTTAAAAAGTTACTTCTCACGTTTTATTCTTGAACTCTAAGTTTTCCAGTAAATTCATTCATTTAATATCCTGTGACTCTGTCATCATCATTATGATCTTTATCATTATTACCACCATCATCTTTATCATTACTATCACCATCATCATCACCATCATCATCATCATCATCACCATCCTCTTTATCATCATTATCACCATTATCATCTTCATCATCATTATCATCATTATCATCAACATCATCATCATCATCATCATCATCATCATCATCATCATCATCATCTCATCATCTTCATCACTGACATTATCATCACCATCATCATCATCATCTTTATCATCATCATCATCTTTATCATCATTATCATCTTTATCATCATTATCATCTTTATCATCATTATCATTATCAATGTCATCATTATCATCACCATATCGTCTTCATCATCCTCATCCTCATCATCATCATCTTTATCATCATTATCATCTTTATCATCATTATCATTATCAATGTCACCATCATTCTCATCATCATGATGCAGGGATTAGAGTCCATGAAGAAGGAGATGGAAGAGTTTCAGAAGCAGAAAGCAGAAGAGTTGCAGAGAATTCAAGAATACAAAGATGAGGAGACAAAGAAACTCAAGTAAGTTCAGCAAGTTATGATAAGAATGCCCCTTTTTTTAAAGAATATTTCAATATCTTCAAAACTTTGCTCAGACATGATGCAATTGACATGACACGACATGATGCAACATGATGCCTTTAAAACAGTTGTATAAAAAACTTTATATTTAAATGGATGGCAATAGACATGAAAGACTGAAAATACATAATCTGTATAGATTATAATGTAGAAAATGGAATTAAAATTGAAAATAATGTTTAAAAAAATCAACCTTTCTAGGAGAGTTCATCTCAACCCTATATAACGCAAAAGAATCTTGTGCTGAAATTTTAGTACTTTTTTTTTCTTCCAAGTCTTGCTTTTTGAAAGTCTTTTTTGAAATCGAACCTACCATGACAAATTCATGTGACCTTTTGTCTTTGCATGTCAGCCCTCACTGCAAATCATTCATTTTCATGATTTGTGTACAAAACATATGGAAATATAATTTTTCCAAAAAGAGATAACAAAATTGTTATTTGATCTTGTTTATAGTTTAGATGTTTGTTTTGGGGGTCAACATAGTTGAATTATATTTAGAAATGAAATAAATTAACAAAAACAATACAATACATAGGTTATAAAAACAGTGAAATACATGAGAAATTATAAAAACAATAAATAACATGGCTCTTCCAAATTGTATTATTATTCCAAATGGTGTAAAGAGATTATGTAGTGAAAATGAATGTTTAAATGTGAAGAATATTATATGATTCATGGGTAAAAATGTGAATTTTATCACCTTAATGGAATAAATGACCATGGGGGGGGGGGGGGGCCTTAGAAGATAAGTCACAGCTAGGACTTACAGCGTTGTCAAATTTGTGTTGGATTGATTACAACTACAGAGATTCATAACTTTCTTCTTTTTCATTTTATAGCATTTTGCTCAAACATTCTGTGATCTGTTCCTTTTATTATTCTGCTTCTATTAAAACACACTAAGGGTGGACTTCCCCTTTAAATGTTTGTATTTTAGATGTTTAACCAATTCCACTTACCGGTAGAAGAAAACACAAAAAGGAAATACACAATTAATTCTACCTTCACTTCCTGTGTGGGAGATTCCCTCACAGTCACAAATGATTAAAAGGACAAAAACACAATGCCTAATCGGTGACCATTGGTCCCCCATGATCCCCTTTTTCTTATGATAATTGAGAGCTTATTTGATGAGATAACCACCTGTCAGTGACCATGCAGGGAGGTCTGATCCCTCCTAGCCAAACTAGTGTGGTGGGGCTTTAATACGAGTGACCCTATTAGGCTGTAATGCAAAAGCAAGATCACAACGAAAATAACAAGCGGCCCCTCCCCTTGAAAAAAGAAGAAACACATAAAGAAATTAGCAATACAAAACATATAAGCTACGATATGTATGTTTTCTACAACTACAGTAATTATACATTTATGTCTATTACATGTACCTGTAACTTTTTTTAAATATATAAAACTACTATTTCTTTATTTTTAATTTCTTTTGAAGTTTTCAAATGATGCACTCCAAACTTCTTAAAAAAAGACACACAAAATACGATAGTAGCATAGTAAATACAAGAAAAATCAGTGACCCTGTTTAACCTGTCCAATAATAATTATAATCCTAGTTTATGCAAGAATGAAAACAATTCCATTAAAACAATGACTCATAGATTTCCCCTGAAATGCACACCTATCCCGCCCAAGTGCAAGGACATCCACTGGAGGATATTTTGAATTATTAAAACGACGACCTACAAGGAGACGTTAACGAGTTGTTGTTCCTGGTAAAGCCCTAAGCCTAATATGTTTCCTTAATTAACCCTTTCCCCCTTCCTCTGCAATGTATTCCATGCAGTTGAGCTGCTGGAGCACCGTCTACAGCAGTCAATGAGTTGATGCATTGAAGTTAAATGTGATAGACATGGGGGTGCTTATACACTATTACATGATTTGAAGGACACACATGTTGACACGGTGTTGCAGGGAAGGAATTGATTTTGGATATTTTTAGGTTGGGAACAGGAGAATTTCTAAGTAAGGAATATTAGGGATTACTACATGTACCTGAAGCACCTGTGTTTTGATATTAGTAATGCTGGTAAGCTGAATTGTTTTATTGTGTCTATCTTTGCTTTACTGTTTGTATGCTTGTGTATTTGTTACATGTCATGTCTTTGCATTATATTGCTTGAATTCATGTGATTTAAAAAAATATTTGTGTATAAACAATTAATTGAGTGATATTGATGTATGACACACATACCTGCATGACGACATCCGGATACTATTTCTGAATAACAATTTGCCAAATAGGGCAACATGTACATGTATGTATCATTGCTTAATGCAGAAGACATTGAAGGGATATAGATTTATGTCTTTGTTCCCTAAACAGATCAGAACAGAGGGCTTTTTTAATCACCCTTCTAAAGTGTTGTGATTGATTCTAATTGAATGAATATATGTGATGACCAGAATAAGTAACATTGTAGATGATAGATGGGTGATTTTAAGGTTTTTCGATTTCAGTTTTCAGACTGGGTTTTGGATCAATTACAACTTTTATCAGACAAAAGCATTTTATTGTATTTCTTTGTCTTTTGACTAGACGAGAGAGGAAGATGTTTGAGAAACACCAGAAGACATTGAGAACCATGCCTGATAAACGAGATAGAGAAGAGATTGAGATGCTCAAACACCAGGTAAAGATCAAATCATCTTCCCTTTGTGGAAATTTAAAAGATCACTGAGGGTACCACTGAAACATTTAGGTTGTACTTTTATAAATGTTTTTATTTGTTTACAAAACACATTTGCAAACACTGTCATGAATATGTTACTGTTTGAATTGTCAATATTAAACAACCTAACCAATTACCCTTGTGAATACCTGCAAGAATCGTCATAGTAATTCCACTTAATGTTTCTATAGATAGAGGGTCTACAACACAGTATTTAAACGATGCATTAACCTCCTCTCCCCCCTCTTTTTCTTTCTCTTTCTACATAATAATAATAATAATGGTGGCTTCTTATATAGCGCACATGTCCGTCACGTTGTGACGCTCCTGGCGCTGCCCTGATTATTACCCTGGCTTAATATAATATTTTTACACACTTTGTCTCTGTGTATGTGTTTCAATCCACATATTCCTTCCCTAATTTAGCACCGTTCACTGTATCTTGCCCCCCCCTCCCTCTCTCTCTCTCTATCTCTTTCTCATCACCTTCTCTCTTTTTTTTCCTCCCCTTCTCCCTCTTTCTCCTCCCCTTCTCCCTCTTTCTCCTCCCCTTCTCTATACACACTTTGCCTCTGTGTATGTGTTTCAATCCACTTATTCCTTCCCTAATTTAGCACCGTTCACTGTATCTTGCCCCCCCCCCCTCCCTCTCTCTCTCTCTATCTCTTCTCTCTTCTCTCTCTCTCTCTCTCTCTCTCTCTCCCTCCCTTTTTCTTCTCTCTCTCTCTCTCTATCTCTCGCTTTTTCTTTCTCTCTCTCATTTTTTTTTTTATATCTTACATTGCCTGTCCTTATATCACTCTCTCCTGCATATCTGTCTGTGTCTGACTCTCTGTCTTAAACCCTGTGACTCCATCCCCATGTTTTTTTCCAATCACCCTTGCTATGTGACACTTATCATCTTTTTTCTTATCCTTAAGCTGGGTGACCTTCAAACAGAGCTCAAGCAACGTGAGTCAAGATGGAATGCATCAACCAGGAGGCTCAAAGATCGGACTGTTGCCTTGGAAACAGAGAATACTGAACTGCGGGAAGAGGTCAAACTCATGGAGCAGAGAAGACTAGCTGCCTGGAAGAAGGAGGAGCATAACAAGGTAAAGAACCTTCTAATAGTTGGAGAATCATTTTCATTACTCACCCGTACAGCATTTTCACTAAAAGTACATAGGTAACTAACCACTTCTTTTAACAAGTATAAAAGCTGGAGGTCAGAATGGAAAACAAAAGTAACTTAATCTCCTTTGTTATCAGTAGCAAATAAATCTTGAATTCACTATTTTTTTATTAAAAAAAAAAAAATCCAACTACATGTATTAAAGATAAGGACAAAAACAAGACAGCCTTTTTTTTTCTTCATTACTCCTTCATGGCAATGTGTGAGAAGTTTTATTTGGTAGCAGAGAGGAAATCTTTAAAGTT
This sequence comes from Strongylocentrotus purpuratus, assembly GCF_000002235.5. NCBI lineage: Eukaryota > Metazoa > Echinodermata > Echinoidea > Camarodonta > Strongylocentrotidae > Strongylocentrotus > Strongylocentrotus purpuratus. Next base: position 4,442,684 of record NW_022145605.1, read on the forward strand.
CATTTATTTATTATTTTATCAGGGATATCCTTAAATCACAAAAGTGCCTCAATAAAAAAATACTAAGCTTGGATCAGTTTTCAATCTTTTCATAGAACAATCAAAAGTTTAGGGGAGCATTCATTACTGTGTACTCTATACAATCAGTTCATGTATTTGGTGATAAGAGAGTACAAAAAAACTTTAAAAAACATTATTATTGTTGTTTTGATTTCTTTTAGGGAAAGCCTATCTATGCACAGCCCTCCTCAATACCAAAACCCAAACCCAGTCCCCCCGCAAGACATGAACATCAAACAATGGAACAGTCCAACAACAATAACATCAACAAGAAGAGGCCAGGAAGTGAGGACCGTCCCATTATTAGAAATGGGGATAGTCAGCATCACAGAGGGAGTGCAAAGTCCAGGACCATGTCAGAGAGCTCAGATGATGATGATAGTGATAATGAATACCTGCAAGCATACCCCGCACCTAGAATGGAACCTTCCAAGCAGGATGATGATATGTGAGTCTTCTTTTGCTTTTATATTGGTTGCACTAGTCAATCTCATGAATATTCATTTTAACTCATCAAGTTTAGAATTGATCTTGTTTTTTTTTTAATTATTATTATTTTGTACCCTATCTTACTTGCTACTGCAAGCCCTCAAATGTACCATATAAAATGTACATGATACATCTTTCAAAATATCAGGGTTGTTTTTGGTATAAGGATTTTTCATGGCCAATATTACATGTTCATTTTTATTTAGACCCAATGTATATTTAAAAACACAATTTTGTGATGATTAATATGAAAGCATTGGTATAAAGGTATTGAAAGCAGAGGACATTTGATATTTTGTTTTCATATTACTTGTTTGATCATATTTTTAAGAGTTTTTGTAAATCTTTCTCATTTGTATCTAACCCTCTATTCAATTTGAAATCATTTATGAATGAACGAATGAAGGAATAATTTTATTTTTATTTCTGAAATACCATATATATTTACAGGGTATAACAAAAGTATATGGTGATGGGAGAACATGAAATAGTCCAAAATTGCTAGTGACAATATGGTTCCCTGATACCTCATACTACATACAAAGTATTTTTTTACTAATGTATATAATATGCCATACAAAATTTAGTACTGGGAAGAAGTACATTTGTACACATACAAAGAAACAAATAAACATACATGTTTAAATACTTTGGACATATAAAACTTCAATTAGGCAATCTTTGAATTAAAATTAAAATATGTACATTGAGATACATTACTGTATATATTCCATTAGCATCCTTTCTCTTAGCTCCTTATAAAATGATTTTACAGAGGGTTTCTCTTTAACATCTAATAGCAATGAGTTCCATATCAATGATTATTCCTATTATGACATCTACTGCTTGATACATGCACGTAATTCAGGAGTAATTCTTGGAGTAAGTATGAAGTGAACCTGTATCTACATGTAAGAACCTCCCCCATGTTGCTGTAGGTTGTTCTATATGATTTAGTTTTCAGTTTTCACAGTTCTATATCTGTTGTTCCTTTGTTTAGTAAACTCTATCTTGACACCTTTTGAAGAGTCCATGTATAGCTTTGTGTCATTGCTGTATGGGCAATCTTGCATGAAAAGGTTATACAACTCACTCCTAGATCCTAATCAAATGATGGATCAAACGCGGTCACATGTGATGCATTTACTGAGACTATCACATATTTTTTCATGAAGAAGCGTGCAATAGTTTGCAGTACTATCCAACGATTTTTAAGTGTGCGATGCGTAGTAGTGGGGTTAGTGCTTTTATAATGTGTGTGTGCCTATTCTTGCGTAGCACTGTGCGTAAGTGCGTTTATCTCTGTGCGATGCTAAAGTAAGCCTATTAAACTTCATATTTATTTGTCATCGATAAAAACATGATATTATTTTTTACATCAAATAACAATGATCTAAGAGAGGATCTATCCACTCTCGTTGAGGCTATTTGTGCACTTGTGTGTATTCAGTCTGACAGGTTCATAAGATAGATGCATACAGCCTCAACGAGAGTGCAGATAGGTTGTCATAATAAACTCATTCGCATGCATCTTTAGCACATAGACTGCATGATAATCTCAATATTTGTTGTCTGTTTCTTCATGTCTCTCTTTCCCATGACATGATATATCTGTAAATTGTAAATGATGTGAGGTATTTGCAGTTTTTCTATTGCCATCTCTCACACCATGCATAAACCTAGTGGTTTGACATGTGGACCTTTTAAATTTGTTTATCTACTGCATTTGCTTCTTGAAATTGTAGTGGAGTTATTATCACTTTCCTGTTCTGTGACATGTTTGCGTGGAAAAGCCATATGTTGGAAATGACTTGGAGGAGCTACTCCATTGAATAAGATTGCATGTGGTTGATTGGTGTGGAGTCGTCTTTTCTTGTTGTCGCATGCACAGATTTAGAGAAGAGGTAATATGATGCCCATCGCCACAAGTCTTTGTTCATGGGTCAAAGGTGGATTTGATTTAGTAATTAGATTACCTTGTTGCTCCTCTTTGTCTTATGACGACATGTCTCATGCAATGAATTCTGTAAGCAACCAGCTGAGATCTCGTCATACCCATTTTCCCTTTCAAGAGGGAAAGAATTTTGATTTTAGCTAAATATGGTTTATTTGACATTTTGACAATGAACACTGCCTTGTGTTTTTGTTTAGAAACAAAGAATTGGATTTGATTTGGGGATGTTCTTGGCAGGCACGAACAAATAAAATAATTGATAATTAAAATCCACTTGTGGCAGTAATCATCAAATTAAGCTAAAGATTTTGATTTTTGTTCTTCTTCAAATTATGATTATATATGATGATAACTGAATTAGTCTAAAGGAACTACTTTGAATGCTTCTTTTATTTATAGAATTTATGAGAGCCAAATAGCTCTCAGACGGAGTCGATCGCCGTCAGACCGCGAGCCACCTCCCATCCCGGTACCCAATGAGAGAACCCCGCCCCCTGCCCGGACGAAACCCTCGTCCCTCTCCCCCTCTTCAACATCCTCCATCCAGCCCACCCCTCTAAACAGAAGTCCACAGCACCTACCTCAACCCAGACCAAGAGGCTCACCACATAGAGACATGCAGAATGGGCATGGGTTCAACCATGGAGTTGCAGGTAAAGGGGTGGTCAGCAAACACCAAGATGGAGGGGATGAGGATGATGAGGATTATGAGGATGTTTTACATGGAGATGGAAAGGTAAGTTATGATCTCTTTTGTCATCTCCATTCGGTATTCCCTTTCAGAGATCAAAAGAAGAAAAAAACACCATAATTCCTGTATTACTGCTCTCTGCAGTATTTGACTGTTTGGGATTGAGTGCAAGGATGAGAAATGATTGAATAAAACTGATCTCTATATGCAAGAGAACTGCACTGTGATGTTTTCAGATAATCATGTTTTGCCAATGTGATTACCATGGGTGTCGATCCGTAACTGATACCTATTCATCAGGGGGGGATGATCTATTCATTCATCCCCCCCTGATGAATAGGTATTACGTAAGGATCGACACCCATGGTGATTACCCTTCTTTAATTGCGATTAGATTTGTCCAAAATCAGTGATTCCTTGTCAGTCTCCCTCATGCACTCTACTCTATTTTTAATTGTAGATCAAACTTTATATCTGCTATAATTTAAAGGGGGGAAAAAAGATTACTTTTTATAAATGATCGTTGCTCATGAGAGCTCATGTCTTTCGAAACCTGTCTATAAAGACCACCCAAGGGAGACAAGAAAAGTGGTCTTTATAGGCAGGTGGTCTTTATGTACAGGTTCCTTTAGTACATTTGTCAATAAAAAACCATTTTCAAGGGAAACCCAAAATGTGGTCTTTGTAGACAGGTGGTCTTTCTATACAGGTGGGTCACTAAAGCAGGCTTGACTGTACCATTCCCTTTGTCTGTCACAGGTTGAGCAGATCAACCCAGATGGGTCAAGAGTTCTGACCTTCTCCAACGGAACGAGGAAAGAGATCAGTGCGGACGGTCAGACCATCATCATCTCTTTCTTCAACGGTGATGTCAAACAGATCCTACCAGATCAACGTGTGGTGAGTACTTTTACATCATTAAATTTTTCCGTCCAGACTTTTATTCTCGTACAATTCATCTAGTAGAGGTATCATGGTCTAGTGGATACGCCGCTGGACTGTGGGTCAAATGGTCCAGGGTTCGAGTCCAAGCGCGTCACTATCCTTGGCAAGACATTAATCTACATTTGCCTCTCTCCACCCAGGTGTTAAATCGGTACCCGGTAGGATGTGAACGTTAATGTGGTTGGATTGGCATGTGTGCGCTGGTAAAATGGCACCTGGCTGGAATACTCCACAGGGAGTGGAAAATGTGCACTATCATTTGCCGATTAGCAACTGAATCCAATGACCTGGGGAATAATATTTATAATATAAATGCTTTATAAACGTAGTATTAAGTGCTATACAAATGTGTGACTATTATCATTTCACAAATGATACATTTTCTGGTATTGTAAACAGGTAAATTTCAGTCCAGAAAGGCTGAAGTAGGAAGAAACCCAAATTTGAAGGTAATCAACACTGTTGTTGGTTGATAAAGGGTATGAAAGACTCTCTTTTACATCATATCAATACAGTGGAACTTCTAATACTGTAATAGCTTTGGTCATTTATGTGGAACTGGTAAAGCACTGTATACAAAACGGCTGTTATAATCATTGTACAAAACTTGCAAATATGTGCGATCACTGTTTTTCCTCCTTTTTTTTCTCCATCAGGTATACTACTATTCAGAGACCAAGACGACTCACACTACATACCAAGATGGTTTGGAAATCCTTCAGTTCTCAAAGTAAGTATATATCGTTACTTCACCTTTTTTTTGGGGGGGGGGGGGGGGGGGGGGTCTTTAACTACTTTGTGTTGTTGGTGTTGTTGTTGTCACTCCTTGTATGTATTACTTTCTTGTATAACCAACAAAAAATTTTTGACTGTTTTAACTTCTATATTCTACAAGCATTTTCATTCTGTGAAAAATAATTGTTGATGGATTGTTATGATATCTTTATAGTATTGTTTTGATTTGATTTTGATTTATTGGTCTCTGCATCTTTTTTGCTTTTGGTGTCTTTATTTACATTCATGTGTTTCTTTGAGACTCACTGTTTTCTAAAGATGATTACTTTAGATAAGCTTTTAAAACAAGTCTTGGAATCGAACTTCCTGCATATTCATGATTCATTTCCTTCTGGATGCATTCCAAACATGAGCCAGAATAGTGAACACCTCCCCATGTTTGATTCAAATGATTTAATTTCTCATGCAAAATATAATACAATGAAGAAGTATATTACAAAAAATATATACAATGAAGTGACAAATATAATAGAAATAGCACGAGAAAAGAGGAACTAACTAGAAGCAGAGCTTGTTGAAGTGTTAGTTCCTCAGATGCTGTTTTACAAATGTATCTTGAACAAAGTATACTTAGAAAATCAATAATTTTCATCCTTATCCCACCTGTACCCCACAGCAATCAGACCGAGAAGCATTATCCAGACGGTACAAAAGAGATCACCTTCCCCGATCAGACTATCAAGTACCTCTTCCCTAACGGCGGAGAGGAGAGCGTGTTTGCGGACGGCACCGTCCTGAGAGTTGACCCCAACGGTCATCGGGTCATGGAGTTCCCCAATGGTCAAAGGGAGATCCACACTGACCAGTACAAGGTAGGATTGAATAAAGCTTTATATAGCAAACAATGCCTAATCAGTGCCTGTCGGTCCCCCATGATTCCCTTTTTCTTATGTTAATTGACAGCTGATTTGATGAGATAACTACCTGTCAGTGACCTTGCAGGGAGGTCTAATCCCCCCTGGCCAAACTAGTGCAGACGGGCTTTAATTTACCGGTATTAAAATCTACTGATTATTTGCAGTGTAGGTAATTTGAAATTGAAAGAAACAAAAATTGCAATCTCTTTTGCATAGTATCTGACTACAGGGTATGGACTTGATACTGCTTTTATCCTTTAGTTCTTACAGCTCATTTGCTCTGAAGCTCACATGAAGAAAAAATATGTTGGAAATTAGTTTTCATTGTTTTTTCATGTGAGTCCAGAGATGCCAACCAGTACGATTAAATTGTATTTAGTACGATAATAAGAGTGAAATACGATCTTAAAATCTTAAAATACGATTTTTCATCTTTTTTTCCCCCCAAAAATTGTACAAACTAAAGTGGTATTACATCGCAATCATTTCTTTACACTGTAAGGGTTCTCATTAAAACTTTGTGGTAATTATCTTCTACTCTCTCAGGGAAATCAGTAATTTGCAAAATAAAAAGGTAAAGCAATGATGTTTTCTGACTTCTCTTTACCTTCAAGTTTGACCAATAATATTCAAGACAATGCTTTGTTTTGTCTCTTCTTGTCTACAGAGGAGGGAATACCCTGATGGCACAGTGAAGACCGTCTATCCTGACGGCCGCCAGGAGACCAGGTACTCTAGCGGTAGAATCAGGATCAAAGACAAGACTGGTAACATCGTAGTGGATAGAAAGGGCTGAGGTATCATGGTGAACATTCCTGGGGGTGTTTCACAAATCCTTTTTTCAATGACAAATGACAAAAATCAGTGACAAATCTGCTGATAACCAGTCAGAAGCAAGGATTTCAGTAGCTTATAACAACAGTTTTGTGAAACATCCCCCAGGATGTAATGTCCCATGAACCCATTGCCTTCTGGATCCAGATGGCTCCTGTATTAAGCAGCAATCACTCATTGGCCAATGAGAGAATCCCATAGTCAAGAGGTTCAAAGTGAAACGCCAAGGAAGTATATTCCCCATGTTCTTTAGATGGGTAGCTTTTTTAACTCATCACGCCAACCAAAAAAAAACATACACTGGATTAGTGAGCTATTAAGCTTTGGAAAGCTTCCTAGTAGCTATGGAACCCCCCCCCCCCCCCCCCCCCCTCAAAAAAAAAAAAAAACTCAAGTAGAAGATGTATAGATGGGCACTGATATTTCTCACCCCTTTAAGAAAAGATTTTATATATTTATTAACTACAAATCATCATTATTACTTAAGATTACCCTGTACAGAAAGACCACCTACCAGTGAAGACTGCTTTTCTTGTCTTTGTGGAGTGTCCTTTAGGTATGGGTTTTCCATCACCCAACCGGAGAATGAAATGAAATTTTTTGACTCAAGGGCCTTGGACATCTTGCTAAATATTTTTTCCTCTGTACCTCTATGAATGGCCAGCTTCTTTAAATACGATTATTGCTCATATTTTGCTTTGTAACTATCTTTTTCATTTTCTTGCCATTATTGCACCTGTGTGTCGGAATGTCATAATTTTGTGCTGCTTTGATTTTTCCCCAGTATTTTCTGAGATTGATTTTGTTTATTTGACTGATTTCATGGTTTTTGTTCATAAGTTGCATGATTTTTGTCCAGTTTTGTACATGTATGTAATTTCATAATAAAAATATTAATAATATTTAATTTTTATATAGCGCTTAATACAGATGTATCTAAGCGCTTTACAAATATACCGTGTACTTACCCAAAGTTAATTATTCACTTGTCCAGATTTATAGGCATTATATTTATTACGATTGTGCACTAGTTCTGGTAGGTGCTGAGACTGGCATTCATAGTATAATGATGTGAAGAACTTATATTGCACCATTTATAAATCACATGTAATTGTTTTGATTGGTGTACGTTTGTGACCTTTACACTGTCCACTGGTAACGCACCTTTTTAAAGACAAACTCAACTTGGCAAAATCTCTGAGTACAGTATGTCAAAGAAAGAGCAAAATAATTTTCTATAGCTACTGTAGCCTGTCAATATATATTGTTGGTTTTGTGCTGTGAAGAGAATGAAAATAAAGTGTTATTTGGAGCTGTCAAGGTGCTAAATGATTAAAGAAGAATTTTACAGTGTAGCTAAGTAACAACCGAAAATGAAAAAGTTGACAAATCAAACAAAACTAACACTGAGTTGCTAAAATACTAAAAACTTGACAAGCTTTTAGGTTTTCAAGAAACACCTTTGTTTAAAAAGTTTTCATGAAATTTGAATATGTTAGTAAACTGGTCTATTCCATAACCAGAACCCAATGTTGTGGCACAGAATTGTCAGATATCAAACCACCTCGAAAGGAAATGTTAGGAAATTGAATTGGTGTTAAATATGATACTACTTTATCTGTGATTAGACTGAAATGATTAGATTATACCTTTAGAGGACAGTACCAAATTCTGTAGTAAATGTAGTACATATATAGTCTACCTCTCTTTGTATGTCAATACTAATTGTAGCTGAACTTGAATGAATTGTTTTATAGAAATCAGCATGATTTAGATGTAAATTCAAAATTCTTAATCATTACAAAAATGAAGATGATACCAACATACATGTAGTTGCGTAACTTGTAATTATGAATGTGATATCATTTCACCGACCATGAAACGTATGCAAAGATATGGTGCCTTTGCAATTTGAATTTGTATTTGTCTTATGAATTGAACAAACACATTAAAATCCCTGTTTGTAAATTTTGTTTGAAATGGGTGGTGCTCTATTGAAATTAGGTCATGTCTAGGCCCATTAAGGCTCATTCACATTATGTAAACTTTTGTGTTTAAAAAATAAATAAAGACAACATGAGCATAATATGCTTTACATTTCTGTATCTTATAACAAAACAATGAAGTGCGCACGCATGTCACTTAGGACCTTTGTTGCGCACAATTTCTTTTGTTATCCCAACTTGCCATTCATGTACATTTAAAAAAAGGGATAAAATGCTGTGGTTTTGCTTGTCAGGCACGTCTGAACTGAACGGGTCATTAGAGAGTAAATTGATATTTTATGGGGTCCATTTTTAATGGTTATCAAAGTCTGTTATAGCTTTATCTATTGATATGTGGTCAAAGTTGTTCCTTTTTAGTTCAGATAAGCATTACTCGCTGCAGACGTGATATTTACTTTGAGAATCCTTAAGTATTAATGTACATGTATCTTAAAAGATGATACCTTTTTATACTGTATTCATCACGATTGGGATTGTCACGTTTATCTCATTAATGGGATGTCCTATTGGCCTGACGTCAAACTAGTGACCTTTTTACAGTTATTACTTTGTGACTGTATTTGCCCAAGGTTGTTAAGTAGAAAGGGCTAGTCACAAATGACTCTTAACAAATAAGATAACGATAAAATCTCTTGGCAGTTCAACATTTCCTGCATAGGGCTATGTTATTAAAATCATTATTGTGTATGTTTAGAACCTGAAGGGGTGTTAACTTTGTAATATAGTAATGAGTTAATGCCTTTCTGGCGCCAGACTGACTATATATTTTATGTGACCCTACCTTTCATAGATAAGAAATCTATTGTTCCACTTCTACTCCTGCTGTTATCCAAATAGGTAAATTAAATTCCCATGCTATTCTTCACTAAATGAACAATATGTAATAACTTTCAGGAATGTATTTAGCCCTGTAGAGCAGATGGTAATACAGTTACATGTAACTCTGCATAACTCGAAGTTGCACAAGTTGAATTTTCCCTTAGTGGAATCCATTTTTGACAACCAAACTATGCAAAACATGTGATATTTACACTTCCTGAGACAAATAGTCCAATTGATTTTTGCGGTCCCAGCAGATTAGACTTCTGTAGAGTGAACTTTATTTCTGGAAAACTGCTAACCTAGGGGGAGAGTTGGGGTTGATTTGCAAGTATTTAAAAAAAACATTTGTTTATACTTTGTTCTATCCCTGCCAAAAGCAATACTAATAATGCAATTAAGAAATAGAACAGTGTTTAGTTTTCAGTCCTATAACCTGTTCCCTTTATGAAATAGATGCTGTTAAATGTCCCTGGTTGGATGAATAGGCCTCTCATTTTCTTTGGTGGACATCTACATGTATATATTCATATATAATATTTATTTCACGATTTGCTAAATATACAGTAATTATGGATGAAAGTTTATACTTGCACTGAAATCATTACAATTTTGGAGACCCTTGAGTAGTGGTTTGATTAAAAGATAATATGTTCACTAATGTACATACAACTATATATTTATGTGAATGTGTAAATAGATTAACGATAGCATTTATTGAACAATGTGTGGCTTATGTGGACATGCAGCTATTAATAAAATACTTTGATAGAAAAATAAGATGTTTTTTGTGTGTTCCTTTGGTTTTTTCTCCTCTTGACTTGTGGACAAGAATAAAGCCAAACATCAAAAAGTGCTGTAGAAATAAATAGTAGTTCATGTATTTGTAGATTATGTACAAGTGGGACCAGATTTACAACATGCTTCTTCAAAGATTGATTATTTCATCGGCATGAAATGGAAAGATGTCATATAAAAAGACAGACCTTTGTAAGGTAAATAAATGTAAAATGCAAATAACACAATAAGATTTCTTTCAGTCCGTATAAAGACTTTATTTATTGAGTGTTCATCAAATATGATAAAAAAGATAATAAACTGGTATGACTTGTATATCACATACAATATAGGTGCATATCCTATTAAACCTTGTGAAGGTCAATTACGATCTTTTTTTTCAAAAACCAAATGATATTTAAGTTGTTACAGATGCACCTACTTGGCAAACCAATAGGGTGGTGAAGGTTAGGAGCCAGAGCATATAACACTGAGTTCCTATAGGAAATCTTTTCATTCAGATGGTCATATATCAGCCAATACCTAATATATTCAATTGGTTTTCGACATTTGGACATTATTTTTGATGCTTTTTCGGAAAATGAAGAAAAAATTGAGAAATTCTAAAAATAGATTTGTATGACGTCACAGCTTTGGTACTCTATGATGTTTCCATTCGTGTTGATCATAAATATTTAAACACGTGACAGAAGGTGAATTAGAATTATCAACCTCGTTTATAATCACAAATAATACTACTTATATTCAAACCATTCAACTTTGAACCTATTAATTATCTGTGTACATTTTAGTTCAATTTAAGGAGGAGCCGTTTTTCTGAAGTACATTTAATTTCATTTTTAGTTTTTAACGTCAATGTATTGCATCTTGATTTTCATTTGATTTATCCGGCATGCCTACGATGCATTTTTCGGACTTTTCGAAATAGAAGATTTAAAATTTCACTTTGATAGTAATTTCATAAAAGTTTAGAGGTTATTCAAATTGTCCCTAAAATCCTTGTGCAATATGTACTAACTTAATATGTACAGAAGTATCGCTAGAGTTGCACAGTATAAAAGTTTGAATAATTCACAGAGCACACAGACTATGAAAAAATACACAAAAAGATGTATTGACGTAACAATATTATCAAATAAGTAGAAAATAAATGTCCATTTTGAACTATTGCACACAAATCAGTATATTAAGCTAATCAGAAACAAACAGCTAACAAGTTTATTTTCTAGGTTGTACATTAAGAATCATTAGAGGATGCATAATATAAGTGAATAATACAATTTGATCACTTTCCCGTAGTATGGTATATAATGTTCTTTATTCATAGATTCATTAATCCTGTCCCTAAGAAGAACTCTTCGTACAATCAGATAGATGAAGAGTCGCAAAACTACAAACAACTGATTAACGAAATTGATTTGTTTACGTAACAACTTTGGCATGGCATGACCTAATCATAATTTTTTTAAATATAAGTAATTTCAGAAATGGTGATTGCCTTCGTCTGCAAGGAATACACATGAATAAACACAACGGTGTTTGTTAAAGCTCCGTTGCACTTCGTATAGCTACTTGCGCCCTCTATATAGCAAACAATGCCTAATCGGTGTCTGTTGATCCCCCTGATCCTCGTTTTCTTATATTAATTGAGAGCTGATTTGATGAGATAACCACCTGTCAATGACCTTGCATGGAGGTCTAATCCCCCCCCCCCCTGGCCAAACTAGTGCAGACGGGCATTACGATACGACCATGTAAGCAAGTCCATGTCTGACTCAATTAATTTAAACAATGTACAATAACATCTGATTCACTTGGCCTCTCAACCTTTCCTTGGACTTTAAGCCATAAATTGTATGGGCACGTAGATGTCTCCATGTACTTTATTTTCAACCACCCAGAAATAACGAATATAAAGAAAACGATCGAAGAACATCATTGTTACAAACGATAATGATGACTTCTCTATATCTATTTTCTGTTGTGGTAAAACGCATTGAACAAAAGTAAATATCTTCCAGAAATCTAGAAGTTCATCAATCAAAGAGGCACGATAGCTCAAAATAGAGCAATGGTCTTGTAAACGGGAGGTTCCGGGTTCGAAACCAAGTCGATGCGCTAGTGGCTTATTCGTAATGCATTGATACTCATCACCAATTCCTTCGCATAGGACTTAAAGCCGTCTGTCCCCTGGTTGCTTACTTACTATAGAATACACATCCTTTGTCAGCATTGTTGTAAAACAAACAAACAAACAAACATCATGCATAATAAGCGTCTGTCAGAAATGACTTATATTCCTATAGAAAATGACAGATTGTTGAAAGAACCATGGTTAAGTGTCTAATGTCTATTCGATTTGTCACAAATGACTGAATTGTATGTCAAGTTATGTTACCAAGGTTTTCAAATGGATAACTCGTCATTTTTATCAATTCTATCAATTCTGTCAACCGTTCTGATCTGCACTTTGCAAGCAACAGCACAATGGTAGAGCGTGTTTTTCTTTTCTTCTTCTTCTTCTTCAGAGGATGTTCCCCACAAAATAAAATGCTTCTGGTGAATGATTTTGCATCATTCGCTTTCAACTCAAATCCCAGCAAGTTTTGCCTCACTGTATTTACTTCTCTGAAACCTGAAACATCGAAATTGTTTCGATT